>NC_137055.1:14120451-14330451 GCF_032717465.1 Coenobita brevimanus | reverse complement strand
TTACATAATTGTCTTGTAATTGTTACATTGTAGTAACATTGTAGTAATACATAATTGTAACATTTTATGAATTATTACATAATATTGTGGTAATGCATAATTGTGTTGGCCTCATAATTGTAGTTACATTTTGTTAATGCAACTGTTACATAATTGTGTGGGCCTTATAATTGTAGTTAAAGTTACATAAACGCTACTAGTTACATAATTGTAGTTAAAGTTACATAAAAGTTACATCTTGTTAATGCAACTGTTACATAATTGTTACATATTGTTTGTAGTTACATAATTATAGCAAGTGTAACATAATGCAATCGTTTGTCGTTACATAATTGTTACATATCGTTTGTAGTTACATAATTGTAATAATTGCAGTCCTGACATTGAATACGGTCATGCTGCGGTCGATGATATGATGTGCCATGCCACTAGCTTGTGGAGACAACAATTTGCTTTTTTGTTTGTAGTTTATGTGGTATTTTGGCATATGTAATAACACTTACACTTATTTTCATTTGTTTGTTATGTGTTCTTACTCTATTTCTTTTTCTTTCTTTCTTTTTTTTTTGTATGTATTGATTTTCTATAGTTTGTTTTTCTTCGTTTATCTACGCTTTTTCTGTGTTGTCCGAGGTTGCATAATTGCTGGCTAATTCCCTTGGGACCCCCTTTTAAGGTTTTTATTGCAGAGATATTACTGAAAGATATTATATAGTCCCATATTTTGTTATTTTATAAAAAAAATATATATACACTATATACAGTATTAACTATATACACTGACTTGTTCTTCACTTGTACCTATCGTGGGCAATATATGTGTCAGCATTGTGTGGAAATCTTTGTCTTCACGATTGTGTTGAAGATGTTCATTCTTGCTAACGTCATTTGTGTTGGCCATATTTTTTTCTTTTTCTTTTCTGGTTTTCCTTGTACCTTAATTTATCTGTTTCCACAAGGTAGCTTTAATTAATAAATGTTTAATACAGTTCTTTTAATCGCTCACTGAGTAACTGTGATGGTATATTTTCTTTATTACTTTGTAGATGTAATAATGTATAGCTGTATGTATGCAACACGTATTTTATGTAGGTATAAATGGTAACACTCGTTGGTAGTAAATAAATGCTATAATATATGAATGAATATATACAGTGTAGAATATTTATTGTTGATGCAAGTATTTAATGATTGAATTATGAAGATAAATGAAGTAGGTATATGAATTTAAGTTGTAATTATACAGCAGGTTTTATATGTTTGTGCAAAATGTGTTGTCTATCACTGTGTATCGTATGAGTGAAGTAACTATGTAACTCACTAATTTTTACCGTGGTGGAAATGGCGTGAGTGGTGTTGCACGTGGTGATAGCGTTGTTCTTCACGGGTTGATTTACATGTTGTGGGGTGTCAGACACACGGCTTGTCGTCGTCTCAGCACACTTATGGTGACGTCGACTTCCCACACTGGTAGCTGTGGTGAGTAAACGAGTAGCGATGAGTAACTTGAGTGAAGATGAGTGAGTAAGATGAGTTGTGAATATGGGCTTGGTATTTGCTTCGTCGTCTTGACCTCTTCACTCCTGCGTCAGCGGTGGAGGTTGGGTGGATGTAGCAGAGAGAGGAGGGTGAGGTCTGGTGGTTGTGAGTTGTGAGTCGTATCTCACTCTTCGTTTGTTTGTTTTGTTTTTTTCTTGATGTATTCTCGGTCTTTTTTTCTTGTGATTTACTCGTTGTGGGATGAAGACTGCCGCTACTTGTAGGTGCGTGTAGAAGATTATAAGTTGTTACTTGTAGTTGATTGTAGATGGTTGTAGATCGTTGGTTCGTCGTAGAAGTTGCAAGATTGTTTGTATCAGTACTTTGTTAAACTACTGGCAAGACGTCGTGTGATCACTTCTAAATCAGCGTGATGATCGTGGAGACGGAGCGGGGGTTGGAGAGAACTGTCAGGAGCTGGTTGTGAGTTGTTGGTTGTAACAGGTATTTTTTTGTTTTCATTCTTGATAATGCAGAATCAATTGTACACTCGTGGGCTTGTAATTTGTAGGAATTCATTGTAGAACCGAAGCTAATCTTGTAGAGTCTCGCCTGCTTTTGTAGAAATTCACTGTTGATTCGAAGACGAGGTTCGTATACGTTCGCTGCTAC
Source organism: Coenobita brevimanus (assembly GCF_032717465.1). NCBI lineage: Eukaryota > Metazoa > Arthropoda > Malacostraca > Decapoda > Coenobitidae > Coenobita > Coenobita brevimanus. Next base: position 14,328,300 of record NC_137055.1, on the reverse strand, counting down.
TAAATGTCATAATAACTTTGTAGTTACTTGTAGAGAAGTTTTGTGGTTTAGTTCTCACTCTCGATTTCTTGTAGTAGGAATTAAAGATGAATACAAGGAGTTGATCTTTATTTATTATCTTCAGAGAAATCTAAGTTGAGCAGGGTATGTCTTACAGAGACAATATAATAAGTAAGTCTAGTTGAGCCCCTCTTCTCTTGTTCACTCTCTCCACTACCTGTCGGTTCAATCGCTAGCCTCCTTCTGCCTCTGCTTCCTAAATTCTGGTGTAGCAGGGGTCGTGTCACGTGTGTTACACTGTGGTTGGAAAGTTCTAAAGCCTGTGTGTGAGTATGTGTGTATGTGTGTGTATGGTCACGAGGCGCGGTCGAGTGCCTATAAAGCATTCCTTGAGTTAAGAGTGTGTAAGCATGTTTAGCATTGCTCGATTCTCTCCTTCTGCCTGGTGGTGTTCTTTCTGGCTTTTTCCTGCCGGCTTCGGCTGGAGGGTTTGGAGAGTGGGGAAGAGCCTTCTTTTTTGCTATCCTTATCTCATTCTAGTAGTTCAGTTACTCTTCTAGGAGCTGCCTCGCATGGGCCAACCGGCCTACTGCAGTTATCCTCTCATGTTCTTATGTTCTCTAAGGCTCTGACAGTGATGAAAATGCTCTTGAAGCAGGTACAGTAATCCAGTGTTGTGCTGCACTTAATCCTTAGCAGTGTGAATTATAACTGTTTAAACAAAAACAAGCATGAGCGGCAGCCATCCAGACAATCGTTTATTCACGATGGTAGTTGAGTGGGGGAACTGGGGAGGGGAAGAGCCGGGAGCCTGGGGAGGGGGAAGTGCACGTAAACACAGCTGTTCTGCGCTGTGCACCAAATTCAAATTACGGGTGAGAATAATTTGGATTTTTTGTGCTTTTTTTTTCTTTTTTTTTGGCCATTTTTTGATTCCAAAGGCCTGGGCCCAAAATGTATGGACATTAGGGTGTCTGAATATTGGATCCCAGAGCTGTTGGGTGAGGCATCGCACCGGGAGGGTACTAAGCATACCGCCCTCTGCCTCTCGGCTCATAGTCGCGAAGGTCATAGGTCCCTACCTGAGGATTCCCTGCTTTATCAAGATTTGAAATTTCCCAGTTCTGTCAAATACTCTAGACGCTGGGCTCCAATGGGATATATATATATATATATATATATATATATATATATATATATATATATATATATATATATATATATATATATATAGCCTCTGTGGTACAGCGGTAAAGTGTGCATTTTCTCACACTGGAGAGCGAGGGTTCGTGCCCCGCCAGGGTAATAAACTTTGGGAGCATTCTCCTGGCCACTTACTGCTTGGCGGACATAAGGGGTGCTGTGGTTGAACCAGTGTCGCCAACTATAATAGTATGCTTGCACCCAGTCGGCTTGTGCGGGCCGATTACACTTGGTTCACAGACTACACAGACATCCAAAGCCACTCCAACACAACAATTACACTTACAATCACTTCACACCCTACATACAGTCTCTACCAGACACCCTAAGCCACTTGGTAGAGATTCATTGGCTGGATCGTCCCCATTTCGGTTGGGATAGGCCGGTCCTGCAGTGGATACTCAAACGGCTGATGGTGATGATATATATATATATATATATATATATATATATATATATATATATATATATATATATATATATATATACAGCATATCTAAAATCAGTCCTAGTAAAACAACTGACTTGGTTTAAATATTTTTCAGATGAACTTCCTGAAGACATCTAGTTGATATAATAATCATGGTTAGAATATACTGATAGACTTGAAGATGTCTTTAACAGTGGTCCAGCTATATCACGAACATTGACAAATGGAGCTTAAAACGGAGGAAGTGGTATCAAAGGTGCAACAGGAACAGGTTGACAACTCTTACCTACATGTTAACACACATGACAAGTCTTGCAATATATACAACATATCAACACATTCTTGGACAGAAGTGCCATCGATATGAACCTGTTATCATCACACCAAAATGACTTAAAGTGGTGTCACGAACAGATTTACTTATTGCCTGCCCATGCTCTCAAAATATTATGTGGTGCACTTTCTCCCACACACACACACACTGTCAGCTCCTGCACAAGAGGGTCTCCATATCAGGAAGTGACATTCAGACAGTTCACCTTAAAACTCCTCGTCACTCAAAGCATTCACAACAAAAACTTAAACCTCAGGGTGAAATTTCCATAACAAACTCAATGTGCATAGTCCTAACAAAAAGACCATTATCCATTTCTGATCTACCCCAGTCCTATCTCACCTTTCAGTTTCAGACACCTCCTTGTTCAGTCACGCTCTTCATGGTCTGTATTTTCTACCAAACAGAGCATCACTGGCACCCTCGGGGCATGCTTCGGTATTCTCTTCTCGGATTTTCTGCTTATGCTGGGCACGTCCTCACTACTCACCACCTGGATCTTCAATCTCTCCTTTGCCCTTGGGTTCCTTTCATCTACACTTGTGCCTTCGTTGATCGACCTGATGGGATACCGCAAGATAACCTTCACAGGCGGAGTTCTATGCAGTCTGGGAATGATGGTATCAGCCTTTGCCTCGTCCGCTTATACACTCCTTTTTGGATATTCTGTCTGTATTGGTAAGTACATTATTACTCAAAACAAAGACTTTCTCGATTAGTATAACTTTGCTCCATAAGAAATAATATTCTTTTAACTGTTTCCTTCATGTATATTCAGTAAAACTAATCTCACTGCGTTGTTTCAGGACTTGGATGCGGAGCTTCTTTTTCTTCATGCTTTCTCATCTTACCACTGTACTTCAAGCGGCTACGTGGCAGAGCTTTTGCTGTGTTGAACTGTGGGGCTGGCATGGGAGGAATTGTGGGCCCGCTCCTCATTACCTTCCTTCAGGACCATTTTGGCCAAAAGGGTGCCACTATCATTGTAGGAGCCATCTCGCTAAACATTTGTGTGGCTGCGACGCTGTTTCACCCAGTGGAGTGGCACAGCACAAGGTCATCTCAGGCTGTGACAAGGCTGAGATCCCGAAATACCTCCACCGGGACACTGACAGATACACTGAAGATAACTACTCACACCTTCATGGAGAATTTTAAGGCACTAAAATCTAAGCGGGTTTTGGTTCTGGCTGTCATTGCTGCACTGTCGTCTAGTGGTTGTGTTCAGGTTCCTCCATTAATACCAATCGTAATGAAATTGCGAGGCTATACACAGACTGAAGCATCGTGGTGCATGTCCTTTGCCTTCATGATCAACGTGGTGAGTCGTGTGGTGGTGGCCTCCCTCACAGACTGTTCCTGGTTCAACAAACGAGTCTGCTACATGGCCGGCATCGCTGGCTTAGGCCTCTCCATTCTAGGTATGAAAACTACAGTACACACAGTCCATGCTCTACGTAAGTTATATATTCTACAATATCACAGCATCTTATTTGAAAGTGTGCATGGGTGTCTCTCTCTTTATTTGTCTGCTGTGAGAGTGAAGGTGAACTGTTTAAAGGGCTTCGTTTGTCAAACGTTTTCCTTTCTTCCCTTTTTTTTTTGTCTTTTTTTTTTTCGGGGAGTTATCGGCATCGTTTAAAGTTGCTACAGTGGCAACCATGGCAGGCAGAAGTATTACGTCAGCATGGTGAAGCGTGATGGCTAATTACTGAAAAGACTTTAACTTCCTTTTTTAACTATATCAATACCGCAACTTAAAAATCTACATAATAATGCCAAGCCGTGTATGTGAGTGTGTGTGTGTGTGTGTGTGTGTGTGTGTGTGTGTGTGTGTGTGTGTGTGTGTGTGTTTTCACGAAAATGATAAATATTGACTTGACTCTTTTTGCATTAAGTCTGGTAAGTGTAGGGAGTGTCAGAAAAAAACCATTAAAATTTTTTGATGAATCGCGTGTGACTAGACGGCGTGAAATGGTCGGAAAAAGCGACACACTATAATGCATGTGCGTCTGTCCGTTTCCGTCACGAGAACGATAATATTTACTGTACTGATCTAATTCTTTTTGCATTAAGTTGGAGTAAGTCCAAGAAGTGTCGGGAAAAAATTGGCAATAGCGTGCGACGAGACGGCGCGAAATGGTTGGAAATCGCGACAAGGGAAAATATGCAAAAATATTTTTTTTGATTTTTTGGTCAGAATAGACCATTGTGGGTTCAGTAACGATAGGGAAACAACGATAACTGTATTTGCAAACATTTGTGATGGAAAAGTTATTACTCTGTTATCTTGCATTTGTTTTCTCTTGGAAGGAATAGTTTGCGGGCTCCTGGCCTTTGGTTCCTTCATCCCTCCATAAAAAAAAAAAGAAAGTTAGCCCCGCAAATTTTTGCAGGAAAGCACTAGTCACTATATAACCTGGTGAATCTTGGTGGCCGGGTGCTAGGGTGGTGGGCAGATGGGTTGGGTGGGTGGGCGGATGGGTGGGGTAGGCAGGAGAATGAGGTGGGTGGGCAGAGTTTCATGGGTAGGTGGGTGGGCAGGGTTGGATTAGTATGTGTGTCGGCAGAGCTGGGTGGATAGGTGGGTGGGCAGGGCTGGGTGGGTAGGTGGGTAGGCAGGATTGGGTGGGTAGGTGAGTAGGCAGGGTTGGATGGGTAGGTGGATTCACAGGAGTGGGTGGATAGGTGGGTGGGTAGGGATGGGTGGGCAGGGCAGAGGGCCGGGTTGGGTGAGAGGGTGAGTTAGGCTGGGTGGGTAGGGGAGTGGGAAGGGTTGGTAGGGTGGGCGAGTGGGGTTGGATGCTTAGGTGGGTGGACAGGGTTGGGTGGGTAAGTGGGCGAGCGGGGTTGGGTGGCGAGGTGGATGGGCAGGGTTGGGTTGACAGGTGATTGGGCAAAGTTGAGGGGATGGGTGTAGTGGGGCAAGTGGGGACAGCGTGAGTGGGGTTGAGTGGGTGGGCAGCATGGGTGGGTGGGTAGGAGAGTGTGGTAGAGTAGGTGGGTGGGTGATAGTGAGAAAATAAGTTCATGGTAAGAACAGGTTTATGGTAGGAATAAGTCCATGGGCAATACATCCGTGGTGATATGGGCCGAAGTGGGAATATACAGTAAGTCTAATGGATAAAATGGGATCCCAGGGGCCGTCTTTCTTCATGGGTAGCAATGGATTTTAATTGATAACATTATTTTACAGAAACAAAGAGTAAAAAAAAAAAAAAGCTACTTATGAGAACTGCCTGTACTTATAAAACTGAGCAGAACGAAAAACTTTACTTACTACTTGTAAAACAAATTTAAAAATAAGGGAAAGTATAGACGAGTTCCTAAGAGGCGATAATTTATACTTCTGCCTGTGTACGATCAGAAACAATTATCTTCCCAGTTTCGTCTGAAGAAAACTAACAACTGGTGAAATACAATGAAAACCCCATCTCTCCGAGCAAGTGTCTCAGATGGTTTAATTTTTCCCACATGTATTCGTCCTAGCTTTGGCGAGATACCTGTCTGTCTGTCTGTGCTTTAGCTCCTTCTCGCAGCCGGTTGTGGAATTTTCTAGTCCCCTTGCAACAATTCTGAACAGGGGCGCAGCCAGAAATATATTTCAGGGGGGGGGGGGACACAATGACTAACCATGAGAGTCATAACTCTTCCATCATAAACCTAGCCTCCCCCCCTCCCACGCCTCGCACTGCACTATACATATTACGTAGTTAAGAGTTCCACTTAGTTGCCTGTAACTATTTATGCTGAAAAACTTCACTGACAAATATGCTTTTTAAAATCACGAAAGGCTTTGTCCAGCTCTTGCATCATAAATGGTACAGTTTCTGTTAATAAGACAGGTCCACCATTGATATACTGCCGAAAATCATCATCAGTATACAGTATATCATCACAAACTGGCCACTTGCATTTCTCAGTTCCTCTGATTTCCAAAACTTTCGTTGTACAACTCTTTTTCCCTATACCAATATATGCTTTTACGCCATAATGCACATCACAGTGTTTTCTCTCTCTAGGGCATGCATGCAACCTGAAAATAGGAAATATATTCTTGTTGACACCTAAAACCACCATAAATACAGTAAATTACATAGTAGTATATAATGCTTGAAAAGTAGGTTTTTCTTTGCGAAAATAACAAATGAAATTGTTGTTCCAACTCACTCTGGGGAAAAAAGAAAAAAAAAATTGGTGGGCGAGTCGGGACAATTGTCTATTAATCCTCCAGCATTTTCTGGATAAATCACAAAAAACTATAACAATTGAAGATTTCATCCAAGAAACCTTTAGCTCTAAAACTGTGGGAGAGGAAAATTGGCACAATATGTGCATTTTCAAAAATGAAATTCTACAAAGGACAAAATGGTACCCTTTCATATTTGCACATTTTTCATGCATTATTCGTGGTTCTATAGAAAAGTAGTATTAACAATATTTGTAAAGTTGCAGCAGAACTATTGAATGGGCACCATAAAATGGAAATGTCTTGGCATTTGGCATTGCAGTGCCCACTGTTCCAACTCACCCCGTGTCCCGCACTGTCCCAACTCACCACACTCAGCGCTAATGTCTATGAAAATCCATCGTCTGTTAGATATTTCACTTAGTTCAGTGATGATTAGTTTACTGCAGTGATGGCTGCCACACAGGGCACAGGTAGCTAAAACCTGAAATATATCACAAGGAAAATCTTAAGCAATCATTGACATCCAGTTTCTGCGTGCACCTACACTTATCTAGAGCTCAAGGCATGATATTATCATTTGTTATTATTACTGGCAGTAATAATATCTCTACAATGTAATGCATTTGCTAAACATAAACTGACTTTTAGAACTTGAACTCATGAAGTCTAATATACTTGATTGCTGCGGCTGCTTCAGTATCATAATAAAGTGATCCAGGGAAACCCACGGAATACGTCTTTTCACTTCCTCTCATAGTACAGCGTGGAAGTAGTGTACTTAGCAAGTTGTATGGACAGGTCACTGGTGCAACACGATCTGATGAGAGTTGACTGATGGCGCAGACGGGTGATGAGCGAGTGACACTCAGCTGATGGCCGGTAAACATTCCCATGGTAGTTTATTTTTCTTGCCAGTTCTTCCACATGTAGGCCTACATGCCCACAGTTACTCCTAACTACTTAATTACATAAACCTATTAGTAGCAGAGTTTCCCGTTTTGAAGATAATGTGTCATAAGTTACATAAAAAAAGAAAAGAAAATTTCTTAGAGTAACACACATTCTTGCTTCCTTTCCTGCCTCTCTCCTCACCCGCCCGGGCGCCAACAGCTCCCTGTGCGTAAATTCGAATATCTGTCTCGCACCTAAAGTAAAATAAATCTTAAAAAGCATATGTGTATACAAGAATTTTTACTCAGAACTGCATATTTTTTCAGTTCTCCAAATACGTGACATACCGAGTATTACACCCTGCATTAAACAAGTATTCGACATTTAAGATTCGCAGTCTATTCTCAAATACACGTAGAAATTTCGGGGGGAGGGAGCGGGCCCCCGTTGTCCCCCCCACCCCCCCGGCTGCGCCACTGATACTGAACATAGTAAGAAAATGATGTACAGTTACCTCCGTTGCCTGATATGAATGGTGTTGAGTCTGATCATGTATGCACACATAGGTAAACACATACACACAAGCACTCATACATACATGCACAAACAATCGCCCATTTACGAACACACACACACACACACACACACACACACACACACACACACACACAACCAGAAACACGAAAACGCTGATAAGGCAATGCAGGCAGTGTGACATTTATATACTTTGGAGATGATTAATGTTAGCATATAGTGTCAAGGGTCGACAACTTTTGAAATATATTCAGCACGGAAGCAGTTTATACGTGGGTTATAAAGTGTAAGCTTTGTACTTCTGGTATTACGTGTATTTACCTTTCTCAGATGCCATATAGTGTATAAGAAGAGAACTTGTTATGAGAAAGCATAGTAAATGTTTGAGACCATGAAGCTTATGCGTCATTGTCTTATATTCTGCTCCCTTCCCTTCCTCTCAACATTAAAAACTATTGGGAATAAAAGTCGTGCAACATTTCATGATTTTCTCTCTGTGAAATCTGAAAAGCAGTTTGTGGAATTTGTTGTGAAGGACACAAGCTTTTATTTGGCCACAGATCAGTGTCATCAGTGTCTTGCTTTGGATTCAAGAACTAAAGGAGAGAAAAGCTTGAAAGGATGCAGGACTCTCGCTGCCGAAAATGGTATGTCACAGATCATAAAGGGTGGCATGAAAAATGTGCTGAACTTCAGCAGCTTTTTCTGGACTGGCTTTTAAACGTATATTCTATATCAGCACGGGACCAGGTGTACACGTTAAGTTCCCCATGTCTGGATGATCATGTATATCTCCTTTCATTCTATCTATCCATTGCCAGACGCCTTAATCCCATACGGGGTGGCCACAAACTAAACGCCTCCACGTCGCCCTGTCCCCCGCCATTTCACTGTCCTGCTCCCAACTCACACCCCCTCTCTCATTTACCTCTCCACTCCATCCCTCCATCTCATCCTCGGCCTCCCCTTCCTCCTCCCCCCTCCACCTCACTCACATACACTCTCCTCGTCAGTCTCTCACTCTCCATCCTCTCCACATGGTCAAACCACCTCAGTGTGTTTCTCCTCAAGCTTCCTATCACATCCACATCCACACCACAACGCTCCTTTACATCCTCCCTTGTCAGTCTGTCTCTCCATGTGACTCCACATGCTCCTCTCATATAACTCATTTCCACTGCTCTCACTCTTAACTTCTGTCCATCCAACACGGTCCAAGCTTCACCTCCATACGTTAGAGTTGGTATGACAATACTGTCATGTAATATCTTTTTCACTTCTATGCTCACTTCCCTGTTTCTTATCACTGCTTTCAAGGAACCCGCAACCTTTCTTCCTTGCTGTACCCTTTCAAGTACTTCACCCTCCAAACTTTCATCCTTACTCATCACACCACGCAAGTACTTAAACGTACTCACATTTTCCATTTCCTCATCATCCAGCCTCACTGTACATTCACTGACTTTACTTCTCTCGAAGACAATAACTTTACTCTGCCCTGCATTCACCTTTAGATTCCGTCTCTTACACACTCTCCCAAACTCATCCACCAAGCCTTCCAGCTCCCCTTCGTCTTCACTTAACAGCACAGTATCATCTGCAAACACCAGTACAGGAAGTTTCCAAACACTGTCCTCTCTCACTAGGGCCGCTCCAACATCCACTGCTCTACCTTGTATCTCTTTTATAACTCCATCCATGTACAGACTGAACAACCATGGAGACATGACACATCCCTGTTTCAACCCAACCTTCAAAGAGAAAAACTCACTCGGTTCACTATCCACACGCACTGCAGCCTTAGCACCCTCATACATACTCTTCACAGCATTCAACAACATCTTATCGACTCCATATATTCCTAATACTTTCCAAAATCCTTGTTTATCCACCCTGTCACATGCTTTCTCCAAATCCATGAAGGCCACATACAACTTCTTTCCCTTCTTTAGAAACTTTTCCACTTAAGATCTAAGAATGAATATCTGATCTGCGCAACCTCTTCCCTTCTTATAGTCTCCCTGTTCTTCCCCAGCTAATTCCTCTGTTATTTCCCTAACTCGGTCAATAAGTATTCTACCATATACTTTTCCTATTAAACTAAGAGGACAAATGATTACCACACACTTCTTTTTCCCCTTTCCCTTTGTACAAGGGGAATAATTATACCTGACTTCCAATCCTCCGGAACTCCACCTTCCTCCCAGGCCAATCTGCATATCTTCCACATCCATCCTACTGCTATCTCTCCGGCATGCTTCAGCATTTCACCACACACTCCATCAATTCCTGGGGCTTTCCCCATTTTGACTTTCTTCATTGCTTTGACAACTTCCATCCTACTGATTTCTTCCTCTCTTCTCACCTCCCTCCTTCTCCCAGCCATTCCCCAGCCACTTAAACTCGCCTTACTATAATTCTCTATGTTCAGCAATTCCTTAAAGTGTTTTCTCCATCTGCTCACTTTTTCTCCATTCTCCACTAGTAATCTTCCTTTTTTATTTTTCACTCCCCCACTAACTTCATTGCCACCCTGTCTAACTCTCGTTACCTCTCTCCAGAACATTTCCTTTCAGTCTATCCACCCTTTACACTCAAATTCCATCTAAATTCCTCATCCACTCCCTTCTTACTCTCTCTCACTAATCGTTTCACCTCTCTCTTCCTTTCTACATATAACTCTCTCTTCCTTCTCTCAACTTCTTCCTCCACGCCCCTATTTCTCATCTATTCATTATATGCTTTCTTCTTTTGTGCCACAGCCTGTCTCACCTATTCATTCCACCATCCTGTTCCTTGCACCCCCTTTCGTCTTCTCTTCACCTCATACACCACCTCACATGCTACACATATTTTTTCTGTGAATATCTTGCGCACACCTTCCACGTCCCCTATCTGCTCCAATTCATATTTACCCAATCGTTCCTCCACTTCTCTCTTATATTCTGCCTTTTTCTCATCCTCTTGTAACCTTTCCACTCTCCTTGCATCTAGCCTACTCTTTCCTTCCGTCCTTCGCTTCTTCTATTTCTCCAATTTACTTGGAGCTTGATTCTGACCACCACCAAATGGTGGTCAGAAAGTCTACTCCCCAAACCTCTATATGCTCTTGCATGCATTACACATCCTTTCATCCACACACACATAATCAATCATTGCCTTCCTCTCATTCAGGTCACCACCCACCCTTCTCATCACTCGCCATGTATACTTGTGGATCATTTTGTGCCTTAATATTGACTATCACCGACCCCCTTCCAGCACAAATGTCCACTAAAGCACTGCCATTCTCATCTATCTCAGCAGGCACACTCCACTCACCAACTATTCCATCCACCTTCACATTCCCTACTTTTCCATTCATAATACCAATCAAAAACATTCTCTCATTCCTTTCAAACTTTTCCATGCACATTTCCACATTTGTCCAGAACTCTTCTCTCACTCTGCTTGCACGATCTTGCATTGGCGCATACACGCACACAATCGCCCACATTTGTAGTCCAGCTTTCAATCTTACCCACACAATCCTTGAGCCGACTGATCCATACTCTCTTATATTCCCCTTCCATCTGTTGCTCACAACAATACACACTCCATCTTTTACCCTCTCATTCTCACCTACTCCTGCACATGTACACTCATGATTACTAATCTCTGACCAGGGATGCGTGGCGGACAGTGTTATGACCACACACGAGCCAAGCATTCGAACACAGCCTTCGCACTAGTGGGTGAGGCAAAGAACTGTAACCAGGTGATCTGAAGTATAATACTCCTCATATTATTGATATTACCATATTCTTATGGTTTCTCCTCCATAAGATAATAATGTGTGTTTAATGACAGGGGCCGACATTTTTTCAATCAGTCTGCAATTTAGCAGTTTCCAAGAAATGAAAAAAAAAAAAAAACATTTGCCACTATATGTGGGTACTGCCATCATATATACCATAATAATAATTTATGAATTAACGGCATTAACTGGCACACATTTTGACCAGAGTGGGCATGCAGCTAAGACGTCGCGTATGAATAGGGCAACCATTCCCACTGGATGGCAAGGGCATAGATAGTTATATAACACTAGATGCCGCATCGCCCATTCCTCAGTACAGCAGCAATGCGTCTTTGCGGCCGCCATGTTGGAGCGGTCAAGCATGTAATAGTGGGTTTTTTTTTTTTTTTTTTTTTTTTTTTTTAAGAGCTAATTCAGACTATGAAAATGAATGTTGCTGTGGTGGAGGTGGTGATGGTAGTGGTTATTGTTCTGGTGGTGGTGATGGTGGTTCTTGTAGTGGTAGTGGTGGTTGCTGTGGTGGTGCTGGTGGTGGTGATGGTGTTTGTTGTTGTTGTTGTTGTTGTGGTGGTGGTGGTGGTGATGGTGGTTTTTGTTGTTGTGGTGGTGGTTATTGTGTTGGCGGTGGTGGTGGTGGTGGTTGTGTTGATTGTGGTTGTTGTTGTGTTAGTGGTTGTTGTTGTTGTGATGGTGGTTATAATGGTGGCTGTTGTGGTGGTGATTGTGGTTGTTGTTGCTGTTGTGGTGATTGTGGTGGTGGTGGCGGTGGATGTTGTAGTTGTTGTGGTGGTCGTGGTTGTTGTGGTGGTCGTGGTTGTTGTGGTGGTCATTGTTGTTATGGTGGTTATAGCTGCTGTTGTTGTGGTGGTGGTGGTGGTTGTGGTGATGATTGTAGTGGTGGTAATGGTTGTTGTGGTTATGTTTTTTAATGGTTGTTGTCGTTGTTGCTGTTGTTGTTGTGGTGGTGGTCGTGGTGGTGGTGGTTGTGTTGGTTGTGGTTGTTGTTGTTCTTGTTGTTGTTGTTATTGTGGTGGTGGTTGTTGTGTTGGTGGTTGTTGCATTGGTGGTGGTGGTGGTGGTGGTTGTTGTTGTAGTGGTTGTTGTTGTTGCTGTTGTTGTTGTTGTGGTGGTGGTGGTGGTTCTTGAGGTGGTGGTGGTTGTGGTTGTGTTGGTTTTTGTTGTTGTTGTTCTGGTGATGGTTATTGTTGTGGTGATTATTGTTGTGATTGTTGTGGTTGTTATTGTGGTGGTGGTGGTTGTGTTGGTGGTTGTTGCATTGGTGGTGGTGGTGGTGGTGGTTGTTGTAGTGGTTGTTGTTGTTGCTGTTGTGGTGGTGGTTGTGGTTGTGTTGGTTGTGGTTGTGTTGGTTGTGGTTGTTGTTGTTATGGTGGTGGTGGTTGTTGTGTTGGTGGTTGTTGCATTGGTGGTGGTGGTGGTTGTGGTGATGATTGTAGTGGTGATAATGGTTGTTGTGGTTATGTTTTTTATGGTTGTTGTTGTTGGTGTTGTTGTTGTTGTTCTTGTGGTGGTGGTGGTGGTGGTTGTGTTGGTTGTGGTTGTTGTTGTTCTTGTTGTTGTTATGGTGGTGGTTGTGTTGGTTGTGGTTGTTGTTGTTCTTGTTGTTGTTATGGTGGTGGTGGTTGTTGTGTTGGTGGTTGTTGCATTGGTGGTGGTGGTGGTTGTTGTTGTTGCTGTTGTGGTGGTGGTGGTGGTTCATGAGGTGGTGGTGGTTGTGGTTGTGTTGGTTGTTGTTGCTGTTATGGTGATGGTTATTGTTGTTGTTGTTCTTGTTGTGGTTGTTATTGTGGTGATGGTTGTTGTGTTGGTGGTTGTTGCATTGGTGGTGGTGGTGGTGGTTGTTGTTGTTGTAGTGGTTGTTGTTGTTGCTGTTGTTGTTGTGGTGGTGGTGTTGGTGGTGGTTCTTGAGGTGGTGGTTGTGGTTGTGTTGGTTGTTGTTGTTGTTGTTATGGTGATGGTTATTGTTGTGGTGATTGTTGTTGTAGTTGTTGTGGTTGTTATTGTGGTGGTGGTTGTTGTGATTCTTGTTGTTGTGATGGTGTTTTTTTTTTTTAGATAATGAATGGAGGAAGGAAAAACAAAGGGGAAAAAAAATAAGTACATGTGCCTAAAGGCATCCTCCATTCATAAAATATTTATAACAACTGGATTTGAATTGAAGTGGATTAAATGTTTGTGGGAAACAACTCCCAGGAAGTGAATTCCAGAGAGTAGTAGTTCTGGGGATAAATGAATTTTGATAAGCAGAGGTTCTGCATTGCGGGGGAGAGAGTGTGAATTCATGGGCGCTCCCAGCTGCTCGAGTATTTCGGGAGAAAATGTGAAGGGGAGGAACAATTGAAGCCAGCTCGTCTGAACACTTATGGTAAAAATATCGATAAAATAATGCTAAAGAAGCAACATCTCTACGTACTGATAATGGAGGAAGGTCTTGCGTGATGGCAGGATTATTGATTAATCAAATGTGGTTGTTGTTGTGGTGGTGGTTATTGTTGTGGTGGTGGTTATTGTTGTGGTGATTGTTGTTGTGGTTGTTGTTGTGATGGTGGTTGTTGTTGTGGTGGTGATTGTTTTTGTGGTTATTGTTGTGGTTGTTGTGATGGTGGTGCTGGTGGTGGTGATTGTTGTTGTTGTGGTGGCTATTGTTGTGATGGTGGTGGTGGTGATTGTTGTTGTGGTGGTGGTGGTTTTTGTTGTGGTGGTGGTTGTTATGGTGATGGTTGTTGTAGTGATGGTGGTTGCTGTGGTGGTGGTTTTTGTGGTTGATGTTGTGGTGGTGGTTATTGTTGGATGGTGGTGGTTGACGTGCTGGTGGTTGTTGTGATAGTGGTGGTTGTTGTTGTGATGGTGGTGGTTGTTGTGATGGTGGTGGTTGTTTTTGTGATGGTGGTGGTGGTTGTTGTGGTGGTTATTGTTGTCGTGGTGGTGATTGTTGTTATGGTGGTGGATGTGGATGTTGTTGCTGTTGTGGTGGTTGTGGTGGTGGTTGATGTGCTGGTGGTTGTGGTGTTGGTGGTGGTTGTTGTTGTGATGGTGGTGGTTGTTGTTGTGATGGCGGTGGTTGTTTTTGTGATGGTGGTGGTTGTTGTTGTGGTGGTTATTGTTGTCGTGGTGGTGATTGTTGTTATGGTGGTGGATGTGGATGTTGTTGCTGTTGTGGTGGTTGTGGTGGTGGTGGTGATGGTGGCTGTGGTGGTGGTGATGGTGGCTGTGGTGGTGGTGGTGGTGGCTGTTATGGTGGTGGCTGTTATGGTGGTGGCTGTTGTTGTGGTGGCTGTTGTTGTGGTGGTAGTGGTTGTGGTTCCTGGTTCATCTGAAACGTGAACTCGGTGGACTGCTGGCTTAAATTTCCCTTCTGTAACTCACCATCCTCCTTTCGAAAGACAGAGAAGCAGCTGAGGGACGTTTGCATAACCAGACAGTTGAGCCGCTCATGCTATCGGTGTCACCATAGATATATTCCGACGCCTTCTACACCCAAAAGCAGCACAGTGCTGTTGCATTTCTAGGTAAATAGTGGTCAGCTTTGACCGTCGTCAGGAACACGACATCGTCTGCCTCGACCGTTCTAAGATGGCGGCCGCGCAGACGCATCTAAAGCAGTGTCATGCGGCATCTAGGCTTGTTTATATCTATGGGCAACGGGGCCTGTTATCACTAGAGAAAAACATTCAGTTCAAAGTAGTAGTAATAGTAAATTTCTATCAATGATATAAGTATTATAAAGCATTCTTACTTAGGATATGTCGCGTGAATGCCGGCTGCTGTGGCAACCGTGGATATCACCTACCAAGAGCTCGGTTAAAGGCTCGCCTCAAGAAATAGGTCAGTGAAATAATAAACATATTAGTAAAACAGTGTATGGAATTCAAATATCACGCACTCATTATAGACTAAAAATAGCAGCTATGACCAAATTTGTCTATTTCTTACCATGCATACATTACTTGAGAAAGTAATATAATATGTGAAACAAAAGTGCTTCAGTGATGCATAGAAAATTGTTCATTGAAGCACTAAACCTTTCTGAAACGACGGTGGAGTGTGTCTGACTGTGTAGCCTACGCCTGGCCACGACTTTGGCTAACTCTTTGATCAGAGATTAGTGATCACGAGTGTACACCATCCATACTCCCATTCTCTCACACTCTCACCTCGCCATTTAGTTTCAGTTAATTCACATACATCCACTTTCATCCCCTCAAGCACCTGGACAATCTATCTCTCTTTCACCTTATCAATTGCACCCTTTACATTCCATGTCCCCATCCGTATCATGTCCTTTGTTCGGTCCTTAGGTGTCATCTTTTGGTCAGTCCTGTCACGAAGCTTCTTGTTCGTCTTTTTAGTTAGTTGTTTTCCGGGGAGGGGCACTAACCATCCACCAACCCACTAGCTGTCACGTAGGGAACACGTGTCAGTTGGTGTTACCACCCGGTGTTGTAAATGCTTTCCTGGTTTACAGGAAATCATTTGGCTTGCCACTCGATGTAGAGCTACCCTAAAAACAGAGTACCTCTACACTAAGTGGGTGGATGATGGGCGTCCCCATCTATCACCATTCCATACGAACTAAACTAACCTAACCCTTAATCTAAGAACCAAACCAAATCCTAACCTAATCTACAGTATTCTCATGTAAGGTACATCATCCTGCAATAGAAAAAGGGCCCATCGTGCTATGTACAGGAGTCTGGTTCCTTGATTCCCTAAGATAAAGTGTTTTCAGTCTGTGATTTAGGCGTGCTGTCCTTCCAGCCTTCAGTGTGGTGTGGGATTTAACTCTGATAAGCCTGGCCCTTATCTTGTGGGGTATGTCAGCTGGTACCTGCAACACACTAGCCATGCTCATCGCCATCCACTACTTAGGGCAGCGCCTCTTCGTCAACTACGTTAGTGTGGCAGGTGCCTTCAATAGCATCTGGTTCCTTCTGAACAGCTCCCTCATTGGTGAGTCCTTGGCATCTGTACCTGTGCCACAATTCAAAGCATTTTAGGGTGTTACTGGCAGTAGGTCTGGGCACTGTGTAACACCACCTATAGCAATGTGTCCTGTACACTACACCTCAGTATTTTCTTGTATGCTATTGATGCAACCCACCTGGATAGTAAAAGCAGCATACAAGAAAGAACCCAAGAAATAAAAATTAACAGTAAAACACACACACACACACACACACACACACACACACACATATATATATATATATATATATATATATATATTGTTACATAGCCTATGATTTCATCATCCTTTGTGTAATTTTAACGCACAGTTGCTGCATGTTTGATCACGAGCGTGTTCTGCCTCAGTCCCCCCCTTCTACCGTTATAGTAGAGTAAGTCGTTCTCTCTGTTATACAGCGGGATTTTCATCTCTTTGTCCCCGTGGCTTCATTTGCGCGTCCTTATTACAAGTTGTATCAAGCTCTGCCGGCCCCTATATAATGAGCTCAGTCTCTGCATCATTGCCACTTAGATCTGCTCCTCATTTTGTTCACATCTCTGTCCTCCCCTGTACAGATATTATTATTGTGAGTGCTCAAGAAATCTCCAAACATCTAGCAGCTGTGTGTAATTTGAGTATAACTGTTATTGCATTTTTTCTTGTACTGTATAGCATAAGTTTAATTTGTAGGCCTAGTGAAGTTTTTGTAATTCATGTAGGGTTCTTTATGTCAGTCATTTTTTTTTTAGTTTGTATCTGTAATAATTTATCTGGCATTCACTGAGTATTATCTGGTATCTCATTTTATCAGGGCTGACTTAGATAAATTTACTCTTGCTAATTTCGTGTTAATAGAGGCTATTGCAGTTAACCATATATTTAACCTGTTTATTTGCCATTACATTATCCTTATGAGTCCTGAATGTTTTGTTGTTAGTTTGAGCATTAAACTTTAACTTGTAATTTTACCTAACTCTTTTGTTTTGAACCTGGAACTTTACGGGACAGTAGTGACTCTTCGTATTCTCACTTAAAGTGTACATTATCTTTCTCTGTTCCGTAACATAAATTTGGCGACCTCGCCAGGATTCAGGCAGACCATGAGTATCGCATGAAACAAGGTGGAACTGGATCATCTTGCTCTGATGATTTTGATGTGGCTAAAAATGTTAAACTTGTCCCTCCTTTTAATGAATCTGATTTAACAAAGTATTTTCAGTTGTTTGAGAGGGTAGCTACAGGTTTTAATTGGCTTAAGGAGTATTGGCCAGTACTCCTTCAAACTGTTCTCACCGGTAAAGCTCAAGTAACTTACGCATCTTTGCCTCAGGATCAATCTGATAATTATGATGTAGTTAAGAGCTTGATTCTTAAGGCCTATGAGCTTGTTCCTGAAGCTTATAGAGTAAAATTTAGGACAACTTACAAGCAAGATAAGCAATCCCATGTTGAGTATGCAAAAATCAAAGAAGATCTGTTAGAGCAGTGGTTAAATTCTAAGAATGTGGATTCTGATTTTGATAAATTTAAGCAGATGATTTTGCTGGAGGACTTCAAAAGGTGTATTTATAAAGATGTAAGCCTATATCTTGATGAGAAAAGAATAGATAATTTGTCTGATGCTGCAGTTTTAGCTGATGAGTATGTTCTCACTCACAAGAGATATTCTAGAGAAAAGGGAAAGCTGAGAGTAAGTACGTTGCCTCTACTCAGAGTACAGGTAACAGGAAAGAGAATAAAGATGATCTTTCTCAGGAAGTAAATACCAGCTTCACCTCTAGATTTCAGAAAAGTAAATGTACTTATTGTAGTAAGCTTGGTCATACTACGGAGAGATGTTTCAGGAGACAGCGTGATGTGAACAAAAAGGAGTCTTTAAATATTCAGTCAATTGGTCTAGTGTCCACTCTTGAGAGTTCCCAGAATTCTTTAACTGAGTTAACTGAACCTGCTTTGAGGGGTAACTTAAATTCTCATGATGGAGCTCCTCTTTTGAGCAGTAACGTGGGTGACACTCTCAAGAGTTCATGTGCTAATTTCCTGTCTGATGGTTTTGTCAGTCCTCTGGACAGTAATGACAGGAAATCAGTTCAAATATATCGTGATACAGGTGCTTGCCAATCCCTTATGCTGACCAGTGTTCTAGGCTCTAATGTTAATTCCTCTGATGAAACTGTTATCTTACAAGGTGTAGGGAATAATTACTTCTCTGTCCCTCTGTGCAGAGTGAATTTAGAGTCTGGTTTTGTTAATGGTTCTGTTATGGTTGGGTTGGTTGAGACACTCCCAATGTCAGGTGTAACTTTCTTACTTGGAAATGATATTGGTAGAAGTCAAGTGTGTCCAGCTCCTCAGTTGTCTGGTGAGCCAGTGGCTGCGTCCCAGGATTGTGATGTCCCTGATGTGTTCCCTGCATGTGCTGTCACTAGGGCTAAGTCTAAAGTTACTGGTGATTTAGAGGATAATGATGATGATGATGTTATCCTAGCTGACACTTTTCTTGCTAATTTGGACCACTCACCAGAGGAGGCAGTACCCCGTAGTGTTGATAATTTGTCTCGTCAAGAGTTGGTTGAGTTGCAGGTTGCTGACCCTGCGTTGAAAGGTCTAGCTAACTCTGCTTGCAGTGAGGAAGAGTCAGCTGGTGCTTCTACTTGTTATTATGTAAAGTCAGGAGTACTTATGAGGAAGTGGAGACCCCCAACAGCATCAGCCGACTGTGAATGGGAGGTTGTACATCAAGTTGTCATCCCTCGTGTTTGTAGGCAGGATATCATTAGAGTGGCTCATGATTCCAGTTTGGCAGGACACCTTCGAGTGAGGAAGACTGTGGCACGCATTTTGAAACACTTCTACTGGCCAGGTATCTTCAGGGATGTTTCCTGGTATTGTAAGTCTTGTCACACCTGTCAAGTTGTGGGGAAGTGTAATCAGACCGAAAAGGTTGCACCTCTAGTTCCCATTCCTCCTTTTGAGGCGCCTTTCACCCGTGTGTTGGTGGATATTGTGGGCCCTCTTCCTAAGACTTCTTCAGGATTTTCTTATGTGTTGACCATGATTGATATGGCTACTCGTTATCCTGAAGCCATTCCACTTAGAAACATCTCAGCAAAGAACGTGGTTAAGGAAATGCTAGGGTTCTTCACAAAGTTTGGTCTGCCCAAGGAGGTACAGTCAGACCGAGGAAGTAATTTCATGTCAAATGTTTTCAAGCAGTCTCTGAAAGAGTTGGGCATCTCCCAGATCACGTCTTCAGCTTACCATCCCCAGACCCAAGGAGCGTTGGAGAGATATCATCAAACACTCAAATCGATGCTCAAGAAATACTGTTTGGAACATCAGAAAGACTGGGATAAAGGTCTTCCATTTGTTGTGTTTGCCGCAAGAGAATCTCCAAATGAATCACTGGGCTTCTCACCTTTTGAACTACTGTTTGGCCATGAAGTAAGAGGACCCCTTAAGTTACTCAAGGAATGCTGGCTGTCGGAGGAAGATGACGTCAACCTGCTTGAGTATGTGATGAAGTTCAAAGAACGGCTGTCCACTGCTTTACAGCTGGCGAGAGAGAATTTAGGAGCTGCTCAGGAGAAGATGAAGACTTGGTATGATAAGAAGTCCAGGTTACGCCACTTTCAGCCAGATCAGGTTTTGATTCTGCTACCAGTTCATGGGCAACCTCTTCAAGCCAAGTTTAGTGGTCCTTATTTCGTGGAGAAGAAACTCAGTGATGTCAACTATGTCATCGCCACACCAGATCGTAGAAAGAGCAAGCAACTATGTCACATCAACATGCTAAAGTTATATCACAGGCGGGACGAAAATAATCCAGTCTGCACTGTAGCTGTTCCACCCGAGTCTGCAAGTGAAGCTCTCCCATGCAGTATGAGCCTGAGTGATAGTTTGGGAAGAATCCTGATATCATGAATGATCTCCAGACTAAGCTTTCTCATCTACCTCCCAAGGAAAGGCAGGAGTTTTCGGCATTACTGCAGGAGTACCCGCAAGTGTTCCGTGCTACTCCAGGAAGAACCACTGTGTTGATGCATGATGTCGATGTTGGAGACGCAAAGCCAATTAAATTGCCTCCTTACCGTGTGAACCCAGTGAAAGTTCCTCTCACCCAGAAGGAGCTTGGCTACCTGTTGGACCACAAGATGATTGAGCCCTGTCAGAGCGAGTGGAGTTCTCCTGTCACTCTAGTCCCTAAGCCAGGTGGGTCACAGAGGCTTTGCATTGACTACAGACGTGTTAATCAGATAACCAAAACAGACACTTACCCTCTCCCTCGCGTGGAAGATTGCATAGACAAGATCGGAAAGGCTAGGTACATAAGTAAGTTTGATTTGTTAAAGGGATACTGGCAAGTACCTATGACTGAACGTGCTAGGGAGATCTCATGTTTTGTAACATTAGGAAAGACCTTTGCATGGTCTGTAATGCCATATACAGATTGTTTTAGAGTAATAAGAAATTTCCTTTGTAAATTTCTTTTTTCTTTGTGGGGAGGTGTTACATAGCCTATGATTTCATCATCCTTTGTGTAATTTTAACGCACAGTTGCTGCATGTTTGATCACGAGCGTGTTCTGCCTCAGTCCCCCCCTTCTACCGTTATAGTAGAGTAAGTCGTTCTCTCTGTTATACAGCGGGATTTTCATCTCTTTGTCCCCGTGGCTTCATTTGCGCGTCCTTATTACAAGTTGTATCAAGCTCTGCCGGCCCCTATATAATGAGCTCAGTCTCTGCATCATTGCCACTTAGATCTGCTCCTCATTTTGTTCACATCTCTGTCCTCCCCTGTACAGATATTATTATTGTGAGTGCTCAAGAAATCTCCAAACATCTAGCAGCTGTGTGTAATTTGAGTATAACTGTTATTGCATTTTTTCTTGTACTGTATAGCATAAGTTTAATTTGTAGGCCTAGTGAAGTTTTTGTAATTCATGTAGGGTTCTTTATGTCAGTCATTTTTTTTTTAGTTTGTATCTGTAATAATTTATCTGGCATTCACTGAGTATTATCTGGTATCTCATTTTATCAGGGCTGACTTAGATAAATTTACTCTTGCTAATTTCGTGTTAATAGAGGCTATTGCAGTTAACCATATATTTAACCTGTTTATTTGCCATTACATTATCCTTATGAGTCCTGAATGTTTTGTTGTTAGTTTGAGCATTAAACTTTAACTTGTAATTTTACCTAACTCTTTTGTTTTGAACCTGGAACTTTACGGGACAGTAGTGACTCTTCGTATTCTCACTTAAAGTGTACATTATCTTTCTCTGTTCCGTAACAATATATATATATATATATATATATATATATATATATATATATATATACTGTATATATATACATGTATGTATGTGTGTATGTGTATGAATGTGTGTGTGTGTGTGTGTGTGTGTGTGTGTGTGTGTGTGTGTGTGTGTGTGTGTGTGTGTGTGTGTGTGTGTGTGTGTGGTCATACATTAATAGGAAGAATAAACTGTCAAGGAGAATGTCCTCAGAAATGCACGATATTGATATTAACGTATAAGCAAAGTACAAGAGAATGTTCAGGCATAATATCCAGAATAAACAACAGAGGTGGAGGTGCTAAGAAACCTCCATGATCTAACCATAAATTTATCCTTTTTCGTTTGTTTATATATACGTGGTGATCCACCAGCAGCGCTTCACTAGAAACTCACCTAATGAGGTATTGCATTGTTTGTATGGCTCAGTCTACTGGTGTGGGCGTGGAAGTGGCAATGGGAGCAGGAAATGAATAAATGATGCCGAGTAGACACTGATAACTCTGAGCCGTCCATGAAACACAAGAAATCGTCTGACGGGCTGGAAGGAGGAGCGTTATATATGGGCCACCCTCTATACTGTCTGTCTTCGCTGACACTGTGTACATTGGTGCCAGTCAGTTTGTGTGTAACTCATGTCTCCCTCATGGCAGGTGCGGTGACTGATGCTACCGGCTCCTACACGGCGAGTCTCGTACTTCTGGCTGCCATTCACCTCGTATGCTTCATCCTGTGGCTGTTCATGCCAGCTGCTGTTGCTCATGATGCCCGTAGTGAGCACCGAGAGGCTGCCTGAGTCATGGAGTTGTATTCATGTGGCTTTAAGGAGTTGCTTACACCATGTTTTTAGCGATCTGATTTTGCACATTATACCTCAATATCCTCTCTGTATTTTCTGGATGGAAATTATGTCAATACTAAAGTGATATGAATGCCATTCAAGAGAACGTCAAGATGTAGAGTCGTGTTATGTAACTTACAAGATTATGTTGCAACTGTTTCTTAGCTACTGTCTTTTGGACATTGTAGCTCAGTATCCTCTTGTACATTGTTCATGTAGACGCCTGGTAGTATGGTTGGTAGAACGCTATGGTGGCAGCGCGAGAGTTCTGTGTGCCATGGTTTGGGTCCAAGAGATGGGCAGAGATTTTTCTACCATGAAGACATACTAGGGGCGTAGATCGATCTCCTACCTTTAAATGTTTTGGACTAACAGCAGCCTAAATACCACACAGAAAAATGTTGAGGTATAATGTGCAAAATAAATCAGTAAGAAGAGGTGCGATGATGCCTCCTGTGCCAGTAAGAATACGGACCACACTACCTCAAGTTAAGGTACAACCACCAGACCCACATTACACCATACCAAAATCTACTACGACCAGCTTCTGTTTGACTGTCTGTTTTATTGCCATCAATTTGCTGTCATTTCCGTTCTGACAGTGAATATAATGGCGTGTAAACTAAGGTTTATGAGAAACAAGGATACGCTGACGTTGGAGGAAGAGCGCAATGGACAACACAGTACTGGCAGAGGATCATCGGCAAACTTTTGCTTTTGACAGAGTGATGGGCTTCATACACCCGTTCCTTAGTCCACAAAGACACCGAGAGTAGTCAGGCGTCTGTTACCAAACTGCTTCAAGTTGAAATATTCGCATTTGTTTTTGCTCAGTTAGCTGTCGTTCATATTCGTACTTTTCAGCGATATATATATATATATATATCTATATATCTATCTATATATATATATATATATATATATATATATATATATATATATATATATATATATATATATCTACCTATATCTGTCTATCTCTCTATAACTATTGTATATGTTTAGTGATATCAATCTATCTATCTATATCGATTTAGCTATCTATATCCATATCTATATATATGTCTGTCTCTATATCTACAGTATATGTCTATCTATCTGTATGTATCTATATCTATATGTATCTATACCTATCAGTTTATATCTATCTATATGTATTTCTAACTGTCTACCTAATATTGTGGAGGCTCTGAACACGAGTCAAGTAATAGATCAGATCCTACAGTATGACAGTTTAGGAACGGTATAGCTTACGGGTACCGGGCTGGTTGGTACATGATGCACAAAAAGAAACTAAAAGGGGACAAAAAGGAGGCTGAATAGGGCATAAAAACGCTTTTAAATTGAGGTATGATCGGGTAATATTGCCTAGCATCTTGTCAGACACAAAGAAGATTGATGGGGCTGCCCTGGAGACTCTAGTTTGGACCTATTTTCAGCTGGATAGAGTAATTCAAGTGACTCAGAGACAAAGGTGATGGTAGGCCGACCCCTGTCACTAAACAGCGTCCAGCAATATTTGTCGTATCACTCTTGTTTTTCTTCGGTCACTCTTTACATCATGAACTACGCCCGTCTCACTCCTGCCGCTAGTGTTTAGTTCTGTCTGGCGTCTGGTGGTGATGGCAATGCTGAGGGAATCCGACGAACTCCTTCATATAGAGCTGTAGTATGTAGCTCTAAATGCTGAGGGAATCCTACATGCTCCTTCATATAGAGCTGTTGTATATAGCTCTTAATAATATTATATAAAACTGAAAACGTACAAATATCTCCTTTCTGATAATACCTATAAATACAGTACAGTAATAATAAACCGTCAGCGAGTACCACCACCATCCTTCTTGCTGGAAGCTTACTCTCATTCACCCAGTACCAAAGAAGGGTGACCATTCCCAACACTCCAGTTATCACCCAGTTACTTTAACATTGTATGTCTCAAAAGTTCTTGGGTCTATTCTTAACAGAAAACTTATAAAGAATCTTTCCTATTACAACCTTCCTTCTGATTGTCAGTATGGGTTCTATCAAGGACGCTCCACTGGCGATCTTCTCACCTACCTTCCAGACTCCTGGTCATCCTCCTTTCGGGACTTTGGAGAAAGATTTGCCATTGCACTTGGCATCTCAAAGGGTTTCGATCGAGTCTATCATAAATCATTAATTTCCAAACTGCCCTTTCACGGTTTCTAGCCTTCTATCTGTGCCTTCATCTCTAGCTTCCTTTCTGGTCATTCAAAGCTGCTGTTGTAGACGGCCGCCGTTCTTCTTCTAGATCAACCAACAGAGGTGTTCTTCACGGCTCTGTCCTGTCACCAACTCTCTTCCTTTTATTCATCAATATCATTCTAAGGTTTACATCTAACCGTATCCAATCATACACTAATTATTCCACCCTTCACCTTTCTATTCGGTTCCCGCAGCTTCCATCTCAGCAGTTACTTCAACAAACAAGGGATGAGGCTATGGCACACCTTATGTCTGACTTGGGTCCTATCTCTGACTGGAAAAAAAAAAAAAAAAAAAACAATGTCTTTAATGCATGAAAGACTCAGTATTTACATCCACCAACCCGACAAAATCTTCTACGGGAGTACCCACTAATTTTTAATAATATCCAGCTCAATCTTGCATCATCCTGAAACATACTTGGGGTTTCACTCTCTCAGGACTTCTCTTGGAAATATCATCTCTTGTAAAATCTGGTTCCAAGGGATTAGATGTGCTAAGCCAACTCCATATCTTCTTTACCCCTGCACAGTTGTTGACTTTGCACACGGATAATACTTGCTCCTGCATTGAGTATTACTCTCATGTGTGAGAAACCTCCCAACATACTGTTCTTCTTAATAGGTTGGAGTCAAAGGCTTTTCATCTCATTAACTCCCCTCTTACTGGCTTCCTTCAGCCTTTTATTCTTCACCGCACTGTTGCATCTTTATCTCTTTTCAATTGCTGCTTCAATGGTCACTGCTACTCTGAACTGTCTGCGTCTAACCCTTCACTTCAATGACGGGCTCGTAACACCCGTGTAGCAACAAACTCTCATCCCTTTTCTGTTCTACTGTCTAATGCAAGAGTTAACCTTTACTACCCGTCCTTCGTTTATGCAACAGGTCAAGTCTGGAATTGTCTCCCTCTTTCTATATTTCCTACTTCCTACGATCTCCAGTCTTTCAAACGCAGTGTGTCCCGGCATCAGGCAATGAACGGATCTTGAATTTGGCTTTATGGTGAATTGTTTTGTTTTTTCTTGGAAGAAACGGTTTCCGGACTCCTGACCACTGGTTCCTTCTTCTTTGCATATATATATATATATATATATATATATATATATATATATATATATATATATATATATATATATATATATATATATATATATATATATATATTCTGTTTAGACTCAGGCGCCTAAGTGAAGTTGAATGTGTGCCCAGATTTTTTTTTTTCTTTTTTCGCTCAAATGAAATATGAAAGATCTTAAATGAACTACGCCAATAACAACAACAAAGATCACTGGCGAGAGAGAGAGAGAGAGAGAGAGAGAGAGAGAGAGAGAGAGAGAGAGAGAAAGAGAGAGAGAGAGTGTCTGACGTAACACCCTACACTGTCCCACATACCTCGTTTCGTGACTCTGAATTTAACATTTTCGTGCTGGCTAAACTAACCCAAATATTTGCCACAAATTAAACACGTCCATTCTTTTCACATCCCTTCTCGTTTGGCATCTTTCAAAACTGTATAATAAAGACTTGCATTAACATTTATAAATCTCTTAACCTACTTTATGTTATGGTTGTAGGTGGTGGCGACCAACATCCACTCACTTCATGTAGTGCTGCCTACTTCTCCGTTCACAGTTATCATTCTGTGTCTACCCTCATCTCCACCTACTTCTCCCATTCTTTCCTGTTACTTTCTGTTCCTCCTTCCACATTCCCTGTCTATCACTACCTCCACATTCCCTGTCTATTGCTCCTTCCATATACACTATGTAGCTATTACTTCTTCCACATACACTATCTCTAACTCTTTCCACATTCCCTGTCTATTGCACCATCCACATTCCCTGTCTATTACTTCTTCCACATTCCCTGTCTGTTATTCTTTCCACGTTCCCTATCTATCTACCCTCTTTCTCCAAACAGATGAAGGCAGACTACGATTTCTTTCTCTTCTTTACCATATATAATCCAACTGAACAAAATGGCGGGGATTTTCGAACATAATATCTAAGATGGATTTGCTGTCGTAACTTGGGATGTGTTCGCTGCAGGAGGAACCAGAAAGATGGGAAGGTTCTGCATTGTCTTTTCCTTGTTATAAGAACGACCATTTGTGCTCTAGTAAATAAGGATTAATTCTTTTCGTAGGATTAACTGGACAATCGGATTCTGCACACTTCATTCCTTAATCTTCCTGTAAAAAGAACCCATGGGTACGATAGGGAGTTCGTCGTAATTCAACTTATCTATTTATTCACTTATTTATCTACTCCCAGTCTTTCATCTGTGCAACAGGTCAACTCAGAAACTGTCTTCCTCTGTCTATATTTCTTTCTGCTTACAATCGTCAGTCATTTTAACGCAATGTGACAAGGCATCTTGAAACGAAAGATTCTTGAGATTCTCTCTCTCTCTCTCTCTCTCTCTCTTTCCACAAACGTTAGCTCACTTCTTGACGGGGTAGCATGGTAACGTGGCTCGTGGTGAGCGCAGTGTTGCCAGCACCAGGACTTCCAGCCCAACTGGGCTACTCGTATATTGCTTTTGAAGAGCATGCCGCCATCTGCAAAGATGCTGCCGCAACTTGCCTCGCTTTGGGATACTTCTGAAATATCACACCGCAGCGCCAATAATTAATCCATTATTATGACCAATTATTTAAGATGGATGACCTCTTCCCCTCACGTATGGTTCTTGTACCTGCAAAGTATAATGTATGTCAAGTGCCTAATACACACTGCAGTTTACATTTTTAAAAAAAGGTGGAAAACTCTGGCACTTAATGACTATATTGAAGCGTCTGTGGAATAAAGATTTTTTTATATCATTTTTGTGACTTTGATTCAAACATGACTTGTATAACATATTTAAATGAGTTAATGCTGCCCATCATCAAAGTTTAAGCCACGCTTTCAAATTAAAGCATCATTCATACTCTAAGTCCGGGTTTTTAACACTACTGACACACGGAAGGGTTCATAGGCTTACACAGGCCTAGGGGAACCGAATGATCCTGTTCATAAGCTGCAGTGTACTTTTAAGGTCAATAAGAAGATCAAGGACAGATTTTAATGTTCGGCCTACTTATGAAGCATTTATGTGGTATTCGAGGGCTGTGTGCCTAGGTTTGGCCTCATTGTGTCTTGGCAACCCCGTGTAAGAGGACCCTCACTCCACAGCAGTACAGAGGAAAGGCAGATTTGCACTCACTAGACACCCTTTCACCATGAGGCGGACAACTTACGGGTCGACTGAAATGTGTCAGATGCCTGTTGTGGGAAAAGGATATAAGAATGTAGGTTATGTAAGTAAAGAATTCGTGGTCAGTAGTGACGCACATCCATCAGAACAAGGAAGGAAAAGCAGTGCCTGTCAGGGCAGACACAGTGAGAAAGATAGAACACATCAAGTGGACTGTTTCAGCTATAGTCATAACACCAATTACTTCAGTGAGGAAGAACAGAAGAAAGAGTCTACAGGTTCTTCACGTCAAGCTAGTTTACAACAAGACAAGAAGTTTACACAACAGAACAGTGAGGCAGGTGTCCAGTGTGTGAAGGAAACAAACAAACTACCTACAAGAAAACCTGAAGGGGAAGACAGTAGGCCAGAGACGCAGCCAAGCCTTATTGACGAGGCTGATGCACCTGACGGAGGCTGGGGCTACTTGGTCATGTTGGGCACCTTCACCGTCATGGTTAGTGGCTTTACCTACATCCCTTTGGTCTGTGTTATGCTAGGCTGCATTAGGCTTGGTTAGTTTAGGTTAGGACTGGTTAGGTGTTAGGATATGGTTGATTTGACTAGATCAAGTTGACAGGCAAGTTAGATTATGTTTTGTGGAATTGGTCAAATGAAATTTCGTTAGGTTTGTTGAATTTAGATTTGATTACATTTGGCGTGGTTACGTTAGGTTTTATTGTGGTTAACTTAGATCTGATTACACTAGGCGTGATTTCGTTAAGGTTTTGTGTGCTTAGTTTAGATATGATTACATTTGGCGTGGTTACGTTAGGTTTTAGTGCGGATAGGTTAAATTTGGTTGACTCTACTGTGGTTATGTTAGGTTTTAGTAAGGTCAAGTTAGAATTAGTTGCATCTGACCTGGTTAAGTTTTATTGATTTTAGGCAACGAGACCTTTCGTTTAATCACATCTTCAGGAGGGAAAGTGCTCGGGACATTTTCATCTTTCCCTTTCTCTGACGATATCGGCATATCCATGAATGACGCGTAACCAAGTCATTTATTTGCATGTTTGTATGTACGTACACACACACACACACACACACACACACACACACACACACACACACACACACACAGTGCATGTACACAAATCCTGTTGCCACTCACCAAACCTTCTTTTTCCTGACTTGCGTTATCTGCTTCCCCCATTCCCTCCCCTCCCCTCTCTCTCTCTCTCTCTCTCTCTCTCTCTCTCTCTCTCTCTCTCTCTCTCTCTCTCTCTCTCTCTCTCTCTCTCTCTCTATATATATATATATATATATATATATATATATATATATATATATATATATATATATCATCATCATCATCAGCCATTTAGTCCACTGCTGAACAAAGGCCTCCCCCAACCTTTTCCACGAATTCCTTGACTGAGCCAATCATTGCCACGTTTTCCCTGCAAATTTCTCTATCTCATCTGTCCATCTCCTGTCTGGCCTTTTTCTGCTACTCTCACAATCTCTTGGAGTCCAGTCAGTCAGCCTCTTGCTCCATCGGCTATTTCTTATTCTTGCTATATGGCCTGCCCACCTCCCTTTCTGTTCCTTTATAACTTCTGTAATATCTTTGACTTTAGTCTGCTTTCTCACCCAAGTTGATTTTTTCCTGTCGCTTAAAGATATTCCCAACATTGACCTTTCCATTGCTCTCTCAGAACGGATAAAATTATTTTCCATTGATTATGTCAGTTTCCAGGTCTCACAACCATACGTCATAGCTGGAATTATACATTCGTTATATACTTTTCGTTTCATACAAACTGCCAAGATACTTTTCATAATGTCTCTGTGTTCACCGAAAGCTTTCCATCCAATTGTAATACGTCTTTTTATTTCGCTATCATGATCTTTCGTTAATTTTAGTATTTGTCCCAAGTAGTTGTACTCCTCAACATCTTCAGGAATTTCATTGCTTATTCTGATGACGCTCTTTGATGTTTGTGGATTAGACATTAGTTTTACTCCGGTTCATCTTCAGTCCTACTTTCAGACTTTCTCTGTTCAGGTCATTTAACATTTCTTGCAATGCCTCCGCTGTTTCTGAGATTAGGACAATGTCATCTGCAAATATTAAATGGTTTAGCTTTTCTCCATCTATGTTCACTCCTTTGTTTTCCCAGTCTAGCTTTCTGAAAATACTTTCTAGGCATGCTGTAAATAATTTTGGTGAAATTGTATCTCCCTGACGCACGCCCTTCTCAATCTTAATTTTTTCTGAGTCCTTATGTAATTTAACTGTAGCAGTTCCCTCGTTATATATTTTTTTTGAGCAGTTTTACAATGTTCTCATTCACTCCTTATTCTCGCAATGAATTTATAATTGCTATGTGCTCCACTGAATCAAAAGCCATTTCGTAATCAACAAAACCTAAGGGCAGTGGTTTATTATTTTCTGTAGTTTTCTCAATTAGCCGATTCATTGTATGTAGATGATCAGTAGTCGAGTACCCGCTTTGGAGTCCTGCCTGTTTACGAGGTTGGTTTTCCACCAAAATTGTTGTTATTCTGTTCGTAAGGACTTTAGTGAAGAGTTTATAAATGACTGATAATAAGCTAATGGGTCGATAGTTACTAAGATCTTATGAGTCACGTTTTTGTAGAGTAAAATAACTATTGCATTACACCATGTTTTGGGAATTTTCTTCTGTTTTATACATTGGGTAAATATGTGAGCAAGGCTATTTTGTACTTCTACTCCGGCATCCAACAGTAAATCTGCTACTATTCCATCTTCTCCCGGAGCCTTCCCTCTTTTCATATTTTTAAGACAAATATTTACTTCGTCTGTTGTTACCTCAGGTATTTCACTTGTGTCAACTGAAAAGTTAGCTATTGGTACTACTGTCTCTGATGCATTCAGTTCTTTGTAAAATTCTTCAACTCTCTTCACCATCTTATCTCTGCATTTAATGATTTCACCGTTTTTTTCTTTCAATGATGTCATTTTGTTGCTTTCCTAGTGCCATTTTACTTCGGACCTGTTTTAGACTTATTAAATTTTTGATGATTTCTTTGATCTGATCCATGTTTCTCTTTCTTTTTTCTTCTCTTTGTCTTTTGTTGATAAACTAATTTAATTCCACTCATTCTATTTCGTCTTTCTTTGTTTTTAATTTCATATCCTTTCGTTTTTTCATAAGCTCTAGGGTCTTTTCTGAATATTTCTTGGCTTTGGTTGTATTAGGTTTTCCTACTGCCTCCGCTGGTTCTCTTAGGACTTATGTTAGTCTGTAATTCAGCTCATCAATGTCATATTCAGCATTACTTAGAGCCTGAAATCTGTTCCTTACTTCCAACTGAATGGGTGCTTTGTTTTCGTTTACCATTATTGGGCATATCTTTTTATCTTTAATCATCTTCTTTCTTTCACTTCTGAAATTGAATCTGGCTGTGCAACCCACCATTCTATAATCACTACCTCTATTTACTTTGTTGATAACTGTGACAGTTGTGATCGTGTTATTCTTATCTGCTATAATGAAGTCGATTTCATTCTTTGTTTCTCCATTTGGGCTTCTCCAGGTCTACTTTCTCCCTGTTCTTTTGTGGGAGAATGTGTTCATTATTCTCATGTTAAACATTTCAGCAAAATTTTCCAGCATTTCTTCTCTTTCATTCCTTTCTCCTACTCCAAATTTTCCCATACATGCTTTCTCATTTTTTGACTTCCCAACTTTTGCATTGAAGTCTCCCATGAGTTTAGTATATGTTGTCTTTTCTTCTTCCATAATCTGGGAGATGTCATCATAGAATGTTTCTATTTCTTCATCTTGGTTTTGAGAAGTTGGTGCATATACTTGTATGACTTTCATGGTATATTTTTTGCATAGTCTAATGACAACAAATGCTGCTCTGTCAGATACACTGCTGAATTTGACAATGTTGTCTGCAAGATTTCTGTTAATTAGAAATCCTACACCACTAACTCTTTTATTTTCCCTTCCTCTATAGTAAAATAAGTGGTTGCTGTCTTCGAGCTGAATTACTTTTTCTTCTTTTCTGTGGATCTCACTCAAACCTACAATATCCCAACTAATATTTTCCGGTTCAGTCATCAGGTTATCAAGTTTGTAATCTTCTGCGAGACTTCTTACATTGTATGCATAGATCTTCGTTGATTTCAATTGGTTTAATATCCAAAAGTCTAATTTTCCTACACAGTGCCTACTCACTTTCGGTGGCACACTGCCCATAAGCACAGGAGGCAGTGCAGTTGGACCTTCAGTAGACGATGATCCAACAGGAACGCCCATCAAATAATTTGCAATAGAACTCATGTTTGATTGGGAGGATTGTGGCAAATAATCTCAGCTCCCTGCCACATAGTTTCTGGTGAGATGTAATTTTTGTGCCACCTTATTTGTTATATTCGATGGAGCCCTATATATCTACAGGGGGTCCCATGGTCTGTGCCGTCTAAGACGGTACCTCATATATCTACAAGGCCTTCCCCTATCCGACACCTGGGGACGCACCAATAGCAGTGGGATCCTGCCCCTGGAATATATATATATATATATATATATATATATAGTCTTTTTTTATGCAAGAATGAAGGCACCAAAAGCCAAGAGCCCGCAAACCGCTTCTTCAGAGAAAAACAAAACAAAAGACAGCCAAATTCAAGATCGGTTCATTACCAGATGTTGGACAAACTGCGTTTGAAAGACTGGAGATCATAGGAAATGGGAAATACAGACAGAGGGAGACAGTTCATGAATTGATCTGTTGCATAAATGAAGGACTGGGAGTAACGGCTAACTCTTGCATTAGAGAGTTGGGCAGGAAAGGGATGAGAGTTTGTTGCTAGATGTGTGCTACGAGCCCGTAGAGGTGGCGGGATGCAAGTGGACAGTTCAGAGGAGCAGTGACAATCTAGGATAATGCTATATATCTATCTATTGCCAGACGCCCTAATCCCGTAAGGGGTAGCCATGTCGCCCTGTTCCCCGCCATTTCACTGTCCTGCTCCCAGCTCACACCCTCCTCTCTCATATACCTATCCACTCCATCCCTCCATCTCATCCTTGGCCTCCTCCTCCCTATTCCCCTCCACATCACTCACATACACTCTCCCCCACTCTCTACATGGTCAAACCACCTCAATATGTTTCTCCTAACGCTCCCTATCACATCCACTTCCACACACAATGCTCCTTCACTTCTGTCCATCTATCCATCTATACCTCCATTTATGTACATCTAGGCTAATGCTGACAGATAATTATAAACTGAAAAACGTACCTTCTTTAACAGATAAATAGCACTACCGTTGGTTTGAAATAGCTGGATATTTGTCGGCATGACAGATGAATTATTTGAGAGGGACATGTGGAGTTACATGGAGTGTCAGACAAATGAAGAAGTGAAGTGCCTTGGTGTTAGTGTAGGTGTTACTGAATGCGTTAAGAGAATATTCTGAGATGGTTTGGTCATGTGGCGAGGATGAAGAATGGAACACTGACTATAACTTATTCGATCTGTTCTGTGAAGAGGCGAGCCTTAACTCTCTGAAACCTGGCAGGTGATTGGCTGTCAGAGTGCATTCATTATTGACGATCTATTTTAAAACATTTTTATTATAGGTGTTCCAACAACCGTTTGACGATAAGTTTGTCCAAGTGAAGTATTATATCTCGTTTTTTGCACAGATTAATTTAAAAACGGGGCCTTACAAAGTTAATCAGATAGCCTAGATACATGTGAAATTTTGAATATTCGGTGTAAATCAAAATACGTGTGGGTAAAGTTTTACGAGTACTGGACCTTGATTCTTCCCCCATGTTTAGACATATTAAGGTAAATTATGTAAATACTGCGAAATGATAAAAGTCCTCAGGAGAAGATGTTATAGTATCAGATTTACTGATAGATGCAAAAGTTCAAATCTGACTAGCCCACCTTGGGGGCATTGTGGCTCAGTGGTGGAGCATCTGACTAGTGACTGCAGAGTCATGAGTTAGCGTCACGCACGGGTAAGTTGCCCTGCCGGGAGAGGTAGCGCTCTCCTGTCACCTAGCTGGTTGTACCAGCCGTGGCTCAGTGAATCAGAGCGCTCTGACCGAAGGGTTGGAGGTTGGAGTCCACCCAAGGGCCATTGATGGACATCAGGAAGGGCATCCGGTCATTAAGTGCTACAAGCTCCAAAACGAAAAGTCCCCTACCCAGGGGCAACGCCTCAGCCCTTATCAATAAAAGGGGACACGGTATATATATATATATATATATATATATATATATATATATATATATATATATATATATATATATATATATATATATATATATATAGCGTATGGAAATTCAGTCCTAGAAAAATAACTGGTTTGGTTGAAATATTTTTCAGATGAACTGCTTGAAGACATCTAGTTGACATATCAATCATGGTTAGAATATACTGATCGACTTGAAGATGTCTTTAACAATGGTCCAGCTATATTCACGAAGACTAGCAAATGGAGCTTAACTCGCAAACGCCAGACAATATTTAAACGAAGTCGTCACCTTACTACGGGCAATTGTTCGGAAAGTAGAGAAAATTGTTTGTTTTCAACCCTTAATATCTTGGAAACTATAGCACTTAGGGAAACGAATTAACAACCATTTTACTCAACAACTCTTCTTCTTGTGAATGAAAGTATTCTCATGTCTCTTGGTCATTGCACCGATGAGTAATGACGTGGGGAGGAGAGCAAATTTTCGCCACAGATGCAGCATGAGAGCAAGACGTGTTCAAGCGTCTGCCTGCAGCGCCGACTGTAGCTTTGCTCTCAACGTGATAACTTACTCCACTACTAGATAAACTAGGTACTGCTGCATCCAAAACATGCCTTATGACACTATCACTATGCACTTTTTTAGTATCTCTGGAAAGAGGCTTGTCAGGGGTGGATGATGCAATTGGGAACAGGCGGTGTGGATGGAATCAGACAAATAGGAACCTGAAGAAAGCATTGTACACCTGGCAAAGGCAAGGGACAGACTAACTCTCACCTGTGTGGTATGGAGGGACTCCCCCCTACCCTTTGGTGGCGAAATGAAATGGCGGCTGGTTCAAACAGTGGCAGGAAAACAGTTGCGCGTATAGCCACTACCCGGAGGCATCATAGCAGCACAATTGAGATGTGTATGCATGTTACCTGGTGGAAAGAGGTTAAAACGGAGGAAGTGGTATCAAAGCTGCAACAGGAAAACTCTTACCTGCATGTTAACACACATAACAAGTCTTATATTATTTACAACATATCAACACATTCCTGGACAGAAGGGCCATCGATATGAACCTATGTTTTCATGACTCCAAAATGACTTACAGTGGTATCATGAACAGATTTACTTATTGCCTGACCACAGTCTTGAAACTAGTATCTGGTGCACTTTCTCCCACACACACAGTCAGCAGCAGCACAAGAGGGCCTCCATATCAGAAAGTGACATTCAGACAGTTCATCACTCAAAACATTTCAACTAGAGCTTAAAACTCAGGGTAAAATTTCCATAACAAACTCAATCTATGTATTACTTTACAATGTGCATAGTCCCCTCAAAAGACCAGTATCCATTTCTGATCTCACCCAGCCCTATCTCACCTTTCAGTTTCAGACACCTCCTTGTTCAGTCACGCTCTTCATGGTCAGTATTTTCTAAATAATGCTTCTTTACCAAACAGAGCACAGTTGGCACTCTCGGGGCATGCTTCGGTATTCTCTTCTCGGATTTTCTGCTCAAGCTGGGCACGTCCTCACTGCTCACCACCTGGATCTTCAGTCTCTACCAAGTCCTTGGCAACCTATCATCTACACTTGTGCCTTCGTTCATTGACCTGATGGGATACCGCAAGATAACCTTCACAGGTGGAGTTTTGTGCAGTCTGGGAATGGGGTTATCAGCCTTTGCCTCGTCCGCTTATACTCTCCTTTTTGGATATTCTGTCTGTATTGGTAAGTATATTATTACTTAAAACAAAGACTTTCTGGATTAGTATAACTTTGCTCCATAAGGTATAATACCCTTTTAACTGTTTCCTTCATGTATATTCATGAAAACTGATGTCACTGCTCTGTTTCAGGAGTTGGATGTGGAGTTTCTTTTTCTTCATGTTTTCTCATCTTACCACTCTACTTCAAGCGGCTACGTGGCAGAGCTTTTGCTGTGTTGTACTGTGGGGCTGGCATGGGAGGAATAGTGGGTCCACTCCTTATCACCTTCCTTCAGGACCATTTTGGCCAAAAGGGTGCCACTATCATTGTAGGAGCCATCTCCCTAAACATTTGTGTGGCTGCCACGGTATTTCACCCCGTGGAGTGGCACAGCACAAGGTCATCTCAGGCTGTGACAAGGCTGAGATCCCGAAATACCTCCACCAGGACACTGACAGAAACACTGAAGAAAGCAGCTCACACTTTAAAGGAGAATTTTAAGGCACTAAAATCTAAGCGGGTTTTGGTTCTGGCTGTCATTGCTGCACTGTCGTCTAGTGGTTGTGTTCAGGTTCCTCCATTAATACCAATCGTAATGAAATTGCGAGGCTATACACAGGCTGAAGCATCGTGGTGCATGTCCCTGGCCTTCATGATCAACGTGGTGAGTCGTGTAGTGGTGGCCTCCCTCACAGACTGTTCCTGGTTCAACAGACGAGTCTTCTACATGGCCGGCATCGCTGGGCTGGGCCTCTCCATTCTAGGTATGAAAATTACAGTACACACAGTGCATGCTCTACGTAAGTTATATATTCTACAATATCACAGCATCTTACTTGAAAATGTGCATGGGTGTCTCTCTGTCTATTTGTCTGCCATTAAAGTGAAGGTGAACTTTTTAAAGGGCTTCGTTTGTTGGACGTTTTTCTTTCTTCCATTTTTTTTTTTTCTTTTTTCCGGGGAAGTTAGGGTGTGGGTTAAAGTTCCTACACTGGCAACCCTGATTGCCAAAAGTATCAAGTTAGCATGGTAGAGCATGATGACTAATTAGTGAAAAGATTTTACTTTCCTTCTTCAACTACATCAATACTGCAACTTATAATTTATTTAATAATGTCAAGCATTGTATGTGTGTGTTTGTTCGTTTTTTTGTTTTTTTTTCACGAGAATGATAATAGATATCGACCTGACTCTTTTTGCATTGGGTCAGGTAAGTGTAGGGAGTGTCCGAAAAATAACATAAAAATTATTTGGTGATCTCGCTTGACGAAACTTCGCAAAGTGGTCGGAAATCACTACATACTATAGGGTCTGTGCGTCTGTTCGTTTCTTTCACGAGAACGGTAATAGATATTGACCTAATTCTCTTTTAATTAAGTTGGAGTAAGTTCATGAGGTGTCGGAAAAGAGTTGGCAATCGCGCGCGACGTGATGGCGCGAAATGGTAGGAAATCGCGACACGCGAAAATATGCAAAAAATATTTTTTCTACTTTTTGGTCAGAATTTTCCATTGTGGGTTCAATAACGATATGGAAAAAAACGACAGTGGTACTTGCAACCTTTTGTGATGGAGGGGTTATTACTCTGTTATCTTATTTTTGTTTTTTCTTTGAGGATACAATTTCTGGGCTCCTGGCCTTTGGTTCCTTCTTCCCTCCATTAAAAAAAAGTTAACCCCGCAAATTTTTTCGGGCAAGTACTAGTCACTATATAAAGTCAACATGGTGAATCTTGGTGCCTGGGTGGTGGGGTGGTGAGCAAATTGGTTGGGTGGGTGGACGGATGGGTGGGGTGGGCAGGAGAATGAGGTGGGTGTGCAGGGTTTGATGGGTAGGTGTGTGGGCAGGGTTGGATGGGTAGGTGTGTGGGAAGGGCTGGGTGGGTAGGTGGGTGGGTAGGTGGGTGGGCAGGGTTGGGTGGGTAGATGGGGGTGCAGGGATGGGTGGATAGGTGGGTGGGCAGTGCTGGGTGGTTAGGTGGGTGGGCAGGGTTGGATTGGTAGTTGAGTGGGCAGGGTTTGATGGATAGGTGGGTGCACAGGGGTGTTGTGGATAGATGAGTGGGCAAGGTTGGCTGGGCAGGGTGGTGGGCAGGGTTGGGTAGGAGGGTGAATGTGGCTGGGTGGGTAGGGGAATGGGCAGGGTTGGGCGGGTGGGCGAGTGGGGTTGGGTACTTAAGGTAGATGGGCAGAGTTGGGTGGGTAGGTGGTTGGGAAGGGATAAGTGGTTAGGTGGATGGGCAGGGTTGGGTGGGTAGGTGGTTGGGAAAGGTTGGGTGGCTAGGTGGATGGGCAGGGTTGGGTGGGTTGGTGGTTGGGAAGGGTTGAGTGGCAAGGTGGATGGGCAGGGTTGGGTGGGTACATAGGTGGGTGGAAAGGGTTGGGTGGACAAGTGAGTGGGAAAGGTTGAGGGGGTGGGTGTAGTAAGGAAAGTGGGGGCAGTGTGGGTGGGTGAGTGAGTGGGCAGCATGGGTTGGTGGGTAGGTGAGTGTGGTAGAGTAGATGGGTGGGTTGATAGAGGGAAAATAAGACCATGGTAAGAATAGGTCCATGGTATTAATAAGTCCATGGGCAATACATCCTTGGCATATGGGCCGAAGTGGGAACATACAGAGAACCTAATGGATAAATAGGGATCCCAGGGGCCGTCCTTTATCATGGGTAGCAATGGATTCTAATTGTCAACATTAACACCAGAAACAAAGAGTAAAAAATCAGCTTCTTATGAGAACTGCCTGTACTTACAAAACTGAGCAGAACGAAAACTTTACTTGCTACTTGTAA
The DNA here is from genome assembly GCF_032717465.1 of Coenobita brevimanus. NCBI lineage: Eukaryota > Metazoa > Arthropoda > Malacostraca > Decapoda > Coenobitidae > Coenobita > Coenobita brevimanus. The sequence continues at coordinate 14,289,638 of NC_137055.1, read as the reverse complement.
AACAAATTTAACCCGTCACATCCCGAGCACTTTCGCACCTCTGACACCCCCCAGTCCTGACCATTTTTGGGAAAATTTTTTTTTTGGCTAAAACCTCCGCTTTTGGTGAGAAACATCGAAAATTCATAGAGAAATCACTCACCTGATGTTTAAAATACTCGATACAGGTAGGAGTACCTCCTTACCTTACAGGGTTTTCTATCAGGCTGGCTGCAAAGAAAACGAGTTCTATGGGAGGATAACTATTCCACACTACTCATAAACGGTATTTATTTATTTATTTATTTGGTACGAATTTATATGTAGTACGAGAGTATATTGGTTTTCAAACAGTAATATAGGCATTATAAGCATTGTTTCACTCACTAACTCATCACCATTCCTGACCTTCTTTTGGCACATTACCTGATCATCATTTCTGACTGTTTCTTCCTCTAATGCTATGTAAACTTTGTCCTCCACATTGTCATCGATTGGGGAATCACTCTGGCCCTGAATGTCTTTATTGACCAGGTCACTGGTAACAGGTGAATTGCTGAGACAATGGGGGGGGAGGTTATGTAGTGTAAGGCATTGTCCCTGCTTGGCATCTTGTAGAGGAATAGAGGAAGGTGTCCCGTGTATACATACGAATAATCACGAGTGAAAATTGAAAATTGTGCAAATTAGGGACCTTGCAATTGCACAACGTACCAGTACGTCGTCGGAACTAGCAAATGCAAAATGTTGCAACGTATCCATACGTCGACGGGACGTCTCGGGTTAAAAACAGAAAGTACAGGCGAGTTCCTAAGTGGCGATAATTTATACTTCTGCCTGTGTACGGTCAGAAACAATTATCTTCCCAGTTCCGTCTGTAGAAAAGTAACAACTGGTGAAATACAATAAAAACCCCATCATTCGGAGCGAGTGTCTCGGTTCAATTTTTCCCGCATGTATTTGTCATAGGTTTGGCAAGATACCTGTCTGTCTGTCTATGATCTAGCACCTTCTCGCAGCCGGTTGTGGAGTTTTCTAGTCCTCTGTGACAATTTTGAACACTGTGGTAACAAAATGATGTATAAATACCTCTGTTGCCTAATATGAATGACTGGTGTTGAATCTGATCATGTATGTACACATAGGTAAATACATACACACAAGCACACATACATACATACACAAACACCCATTTACGAACACACACACACACACACACACACACACACACACACACAAAACAGGCAGTGTGACATTTATATATTTGGGAGATTATTAATGTTGGTCTATAATGTCAAGGGTCGACAACTTTTGAAATACATACATTCAGCACGGATGCAATTTATACATGGGTTATAAAGTGCAAGCTTTGTACATCTTGTATTACGTGTATTTACCTTTCTCAAATGCCATATAGTGTATAAGCAGAGCACTTGTTATGAGGAAGCATTGTACATGATTGAGACCATGAAGCTTATGCGTCATTGTTTTATATTCTGCTCCCCTCCCTCACTCTCACCATTAAGACTCTATTGGGAACAGAAGTCTTGCAACTTATCATTATTTTCTCTCAATGAAATATGAAAAGCAGTCTGCTGAATTTGTCACGAATGACACAAGCTTTTATTTGGCCACAGATCCGAGTCATCAGTGTCTTGCTTTGGATTGAAGAACTCATGGGCTGTAAAACATGAAAGATTGCTGGAATCTTGTTGCTGAAGATGGTATGTCACTGATATAAAGAGTGGCATGAGAAATGTGCTGAAGTTCAACAGCTTTTTCTGGACTGGCTTTGGAAAGGAAATTCTATATAAGCACGGGACCAGGTCTACACGTTAAGTTTCTCCATGTCTGGATGATCATGTATATTTTCTTTCATTCCATATTAACTAAACTAACCTAACCTTTAATCTAACAACCAAACCAAAACCTAACCTAATCTATAATATTCTCAACTAATCTAGATCATCCTGCAATAGAAAAAGGGCCCATCGTGGCTATGTACAGTACATGAGTCTGGTTCCTTGATTTCCTAAGATACAGTGTTTTCAGTCTCTGATTTAGATGTGCTGTCGTTTCAGCCTTCAGTGTGGTGTGGGATTTAACTCTGATATACCTGACCCTTACTCTGTGGGGTATGTCCGTTGGCATCTGCAACACACTAGCCATTCTCATCGCCATCCACTACTTAGGGCAGGGCCTCTTCGTCGACTACGTTAGTGTGGTGGGCACCTTCACTAGCATGTGGTTCCTTCTGAACAGCTCCCTTATCGGTGAGTCCTTGGCATCTGTACCTGTGCGACAATTCAAAGTATTTTAGGGTGTTACTGGAAGTGAGTCTGGGCATTGTGTAACACCATCTATAGCAATGTGTCCTATACACTACATCTCAGTACTGTATCTTCTTGTATGGTATTGATGTAACCCACCTGGATAGTACAAGAAGCATGCAAGAGAGAACCCAAGAAATAATAATTAATAGTAAAACAGACACACACACACACACACACACACACACACACACACATATATATATATATATATATATATATATATACTTATATATTTATACACGAGGTGCTACCCAAAAGTTCCAGTAATTTGAATGTTGTAGGAAAATAAGTACCCTTCCTCCTAATTCTCACTGTCACCTTCGAAGCATTCCTCCTGGATATGTATACAGTGGTCCCAGCGTTTTTTTGCATGAGTCCCTGCATCCCTGGAAGGCTTGAGGCGTGATGGTCTTGAGGTCATCCTCCGATTCGGTCCGGATCTCCTGAATCGAGTCAAATGGACGCTCTTTCAGCCGTAATTTCAGCTTGGGAAACAGGAAAAAGTTGCAGGGGGCAAGGTCAGGTGAATAATGTGGGTGGGGAATGACTACTGTATTAGTGGAAGCCAGGAACTGCCGGACAACAATTGATGTGTGTGGGGGGGCGTTGTCATGATGCAGGACCCAGTCCTTGTTCTTCCACTGTTCTGGACATTTGCAGCGGATGTTCTCCCTCAGACACTGCAAAACTTCACAGTAAAACTTTCCGCTGACAGATTGACTCGGTGGGACGACTTCATTGTGAAAAATCCCTTGGATATCGAAGAAAATGATCAACATCGACTTGATATTGCTAAGCTATTGCTTCCCCCTTGCAAAACCACCAAGCCACTTACACACCAAGTTACAATAGTAAGCATAGCTCAACAACACGTCTGCTCACAGACACGGGCGGGGCCACACTCACAAGGGATGCTGCTGACTCCTCTTAGCGGCAAAAGGCAAAACTGCAAACGGTTGGCTCCATCTATTCAAATTACTGGAACATTTGGGTAGCACATCGTGTGTGTGTGTGTGTGTGTGTGTGTGCGTGTCTCTCTCTCTCTCTCTCTCTCTCTCTCTCTCTCTCTCTATATATATATATATATATATATATATATATATATATATATATATATATATAAATAAATATATATATAAATATATATATATATATATATATATATATATATATATATATATATATATATATATATATATATATATATATATCCATCATCCAATCCTTCATTGCCCCATGAGGAGCGTAGGAGCCCGGGGCTAGGCAGTTGGTCCCGACATTTGAGATGAGAGTGACCAGCCTCACTCATCTCTGAGTGGCATTACATGAGCAATCAACCCCAACCACTCCTTGGATATAAACTTTCACCGGCTCAATCCGAATGGAGCGCAATAATTACCCACTAAACCACCAGGTGCCAAAATTATATATATATATATATATATATATATATATATATATATATATATATATATATATATATATATATGTGTGTGTGTGTGTGTGTGTGTGTGTGTGTGTGTGTGTGAGGTCATACATTAGTAGGAAGAATAATCTGTGAAGGAGAATGTACTCAGAAGTGCAGGATATTGATATTAACGTATAAGCAAAGCACAAGAGAATGTTCAGGCATAATATCCAGAATAAAGAACAGAGGTGGAGGTGCTAAGATACCTCCATGATCTAACCATAAGTTTATCCCTTTTCGTCAGTTTATACATACATGGTGATCCACCAGTAGCACTCCACTAGAAACTCGCCTAATGAGGTATTGCATTGTTTGTATGGCTCAGTCTGTAGGTGTGGGCATATAGTCAGTGGGAGAGGGAAATGATTAAATGATGCAGGGTAGACACTGATAACGCTGACTGAGCTGTCCGTGGAACACAAGAAATCGTCTGACGGGCTGGAAGGAGGAGCGTTATATATGGGCCACCCTCTATACTGTCTGTCTTCGCTGACACTGTGTACCTTGGTGCCAGTCGGTTTGTGTGTAACTCATGTCTCCCTCATGGCAGGTGCGGTGACTGATGCTACCGGCTCCTACACGGCGAGTCTCGTACTTCTAGCTGCCATTCACTTCGTATGCTTCATCCTGTGGCTGTTCATGCCAGCTGCTGTTGCTCATGACGCCCATAGTGAGCACCGAGAGGCTGCCTGAGTCATGAAGTCGTATTCATGTGGCTTTGAGGAGTTGCTTACACCATGTTTTTAGTGATTTGGTTTTGCACATTACACCTCAATATCCTCTTTGTATAGTTTTGATGGAAATTATGTGAATAATAATGTCATATGAATGCCATATTGAAGAATGTCAAGATGTAGAGCCGTGTTATGCAACTTACAAGATTCTGTTGGAATTATTTCTTTGCAACTGTATTTTGGACAATATGCCTCAGTGTCCTCTTGTACATTGTTCATATAGACGCCGGATGGTATGGTTGGTAGAACGATAAGGTGGCAGCACGAGAGTTCTGCGTGCCATGGTTTGAGTCCAGGAGATGGGCAGAGATTTTTCTACCATGAAGACATTACCAGGGGTGCAGATCGATCTTCTACCTTTACATGTTTTGGACTAACAGCAGCCTAAGTGCCACACAAGAAAATGTTGGGGTACAAAGTGCAAAATAAATCAGTAAGAAGAGGTGCGATGATGCCTCCTGTGCCAGTAAGAATACGGACAACATTATCACCAAGTATATAGGGTCAGCTGGCACAAGTTAAGGCTGTCCACAACCATCAGACACACACTACGCCATACCAATTACGACAACCAGCTTCTGTTTGACTGTCTGTCGTATTGCCATCACTTTGCTGCCACTTCCATTATGACTGTGAACAAAATGGCGTGTAAACTTAAGTTTATGAGAAAGAAGGATACTCTGACGTTGGAGAAAGAGCGCATGGGAAAACATAGTACTGGCAGAGGATTATCTGCAGACTTTTGCTTTTGATAGAGTGATGCGCTTCATACACCCGTCCTTTAGTCCTAGTCCAGCAAGACACTGAGGGTAGTCTGGCATTTGTTACCATACTGCTGCAAGCTGAAATATTCTCATTTGTCTCCGCTCAGGTAGTTCTTTCTTATTCGTACTTTTCAGCAATATATATATATATATATATATATATATATATATATATATATATATATATATATATATATATATATATATATATATATATATATATATATATATATATATATATGTATATATATATATATATATATATATATATATATATATATATATATATATATATATATATATATGTTTCTATCTATCTATCAGTCTATCTATGTCTATCTCTTTATCTGTGTCTATCTATCTGTGGTATCTTGACCCTATAATATGCAAATCTTGAGACTGATTTTAGTTATCGTGTAATCGAGGACAGGAGAAGTCTTTTGTAGATCAGTTAGGCATATATTGTACACGTGAAAGAGCAGTAGTTATACGTGAGTAGGTTTGTAAGTAGATAATCTTAATTCCTTTTGTCATGCAATGATAGGAGAAGTTAAAGATGGATATTGGGTCTTGATATGCAGTTTATTATCTTCAAAGGTAAAACTCAAGTTGAAAAAACAGTGTGTAACATAAGAGCTAACTAACTTCTCACTGGACCCCTCTCCTCTTTCCCTCTCTCTACAACCTCTCTCTCCTGTAGCTAACCTCATTCTGGCACTCTAACTCTTCCTTCAGTCTCTAGGAGGGCTTGTATCACGTGTATAACCCGTATGTACGCGTTCTAGAACCTTGTGTTTGTGTGTATGTAGCACTTCCGGTGCCCTCTGGCATTCTTTTGCTTAAATCTTGCCGATACATTTCCAGCTCCCACACCTAGCTTTACTGGTGTTCCTATATATGCTATCTGAGTTGTGTTATGATAATGTAGCTTCCAACATCTATCTATCATGCTATCTATTATGATTTGTATTATTATATTATGGAGTCCTGACATCACTCGGTCACGCCAGCTGGAGAAGCTATTGACAGCATATATCAGTGACACTAGTCTATTAATACATAAAACTGATTATAATATTGTATAGATATAATATTCATGATAATATTGTACTGCCCTAATAATATTCTAGAAACATATTACATTGTAAACATAATCTATATATAATGGAGCAAAATGCACTATAGTTAAACTGAGTATGGAATATTGTATAACATATTGTAAAAGTGTATGTATGACAGGCACATATATGCAAAAAATAGTTCAAAGTTAAGATTATAGTGAGAGTTATTAATAAATTTGTATTTTATATAAATATAATGGTAATATTAATTCAATTGTTGTCCCATATATATATATATATATATATATATATATATATATATATATATATATATAAAATTAACACTATTTACAAAATATTTACACTTCACTTAGGGGGTCTCACTTGAATGTTCGCTCTTCCTCCAGCAAATACTGACTCCAAGTTTGCAATTCTTGCATGCATTCTGTGCATTGCGAACAGCACTACTGCAAATACAATAGAGAAGATTATAAAGACAGTACGTGCTGGGCCATAAACATAATGTGGGTTAAACATAACCAAACTCAATTCTTCCCAGGGCTTCATTGTCATATAAGACTTTGTAGTTACTTGTAGTGAAGTTATATATATTAGACTTGTGGACGAGCGGTTGTTATGCTTGAGTAGCTTTGTGAGTAGATAATCTTCTTTTCCATTTGTCATGTAGTGACAGGAGAGGTAAAGAATAGTATGGGACTATTTTTATTTGTCTTGGAAATATTAACAAGTCTGTCACACAGAGCGAAGTATAAAGTAGAGTCCCGCTAGCTATCTCTCTGTCTCGCTCTCTCTGTCTCTCTCTCAAGTTGCTAAGCCCTTCTCCCTGCGACCTGTCTGTTTTATCGCTAGCTTCCTTCTGACCTCTCTTTCCTAAATTCTGGTGAAACAGGAGACGTATCACGTGTGTTCCTTGTGAGTGGAAAGTTCTAGAAGCCTGTGTGTGAGTATGTGTGTATGTGTGTGTATGGTCACTATGCGCTGTCGTGTGCCTATAAAGCATTCCTTGAGTTAAGAGTGTGTAAGCATGTTTAGCATTGCTCGATTCTCGCAGACACAATACCTTCTCATCATCTGACTCCCTGCTTCTATCTGTCTCTCTATCTATCTATTTATCTATCTATCTATTATGATTTGTAATTATAATATGGAGTCTTAACATCATTGTTTCATTGATTAGTTGCATAGTTTTAAACTTAGATGAACTCAACTTAATATTTGTGCTCATGTTCAAATCCAAAGGGTGGAAATATTTGTGTGTATGATTGAGGATGGCATAGTGATAGGTGGTAGATAATGTGGACATGGATGGTGTAAGTATCGCACAGTAGTCTGGTGCTATGTATAATCCTGATACTGAAGTATGAGATGGCGGTATATCTGGACAAATTATGTAAACTGATGTGTTATGAGTGAAGTAAAAAAACTGGAGCAAATGTGAGGTTGCATTGGTGATGAATGTCATGAATTCTAATGATAGCCACTTCACAAGGGACTGTTCCAGTAGGCTGAAACGTGAAGATGCATTAAGGACAAAGGTGAACAACATGTAAGGATGTACGGCACTTTCGTTCAATCGTTGATTCACTGGCGAAAGTGACAGTGTTCCGCCTCTTAGAGACCATGATGAATTCGGTTTCTGTGTTGATATTGATAATGACCAAAGTGTCATTATTCTTAGAAGGGAAGAGGTATATTTGATACACTGTGAACAGGTCGTCAGTTATGAATGGTACATGAACTACTACTGATGTTGGTGTTTGTGTTGCTTTTAAATATGGATAATATAACATGAAATTTCTACCCCAGAACAAAGGCTTCAGTTTATGTTTATGTATGCCTTGACTAATTATTTGACGTAGCTCATGAACTGGAAGTAGGTCAATTGTGATCTTGCCATTACCAGCATTAGCAATTCCTTGCATAAGTGCCCTGTGACGAACTCTAGTGTTATCTAATTGGAGTATAACAGTGTCAATATGTTCCGTGATGACTGAGAAGTGTTGGAAAAGTGTTATGTTTCCTTCCATGGCATTTATTTTGTCTACACTTTGGTGAGTTATAATTTCTGCCTCTTAGATTTTTCACGATTGTCTTCATTGCTGAGTTTTGGCCGGCAGCGTTCTTGTTTTGATATGTTAGTACCTGAGCTATTTTACCAAATTTGTTGTTTATTTCTTGAAGGTCTTCCTCTGTAGCCAAACCAAAGATGTTCCACAGAATTGCACCACCTAGGTCAAACAAACCGCGTCTTTGGCGAGTACGTGTGATGTTCGTGTCAGTCAATGCGTCTGTTCCATAAGATAGTACTGTAGATCTCGGACCATGATGAGCATAATTGACTTAGTCTGTTCTATCTTCCATTTCGCTAACTTAACGATTTCAGTTACTTCCTTTGTGTTGTAAGCTTCTGAAACATAGCCTCCTATCATAAAGTCCAGGGTTCTCAGTGTTTTGGCAATGTTCTCCAAATAAGTAGGTAATTCGTATAAATAATCCAAACTGATTTCAGTACTCATGTTTTCTTTTACGACTGACGTCGTGGCCGTTGGAGCTATGAGGCTTCCTTGTCGTACTATATGTTGAGGGTCTAAGTGAGCATATCGTCTTGCTATGTAGAGGAGAATACATGGTATAAGTCCCTTCATCGTTACCTACCGAAAAAAAATATATATATAATAATTTCCTAATCCAGTCATGCTGTGGTCGATGATAGCAATGATGTGCGTTACGGTTGGCTCATGGAGAACAATAACTTGCTTGTTGTTTCACTTACAGAAGGAGTTTCAATCGATATCTATATCATGTAAACACTCTACTGTAGCCGTTTTAGGAACAGTTGCATGTATGTTTGTTTGCCTGGTATGCGACCTTAATTTATTTCTGTAATTATTCTTGTCTTCTTGATTGGTTTCATGAGTAATTATCGGTTTTGCAGTGGTGTCCGAGGTTGTATAATTGCTGGCTAATTCCCTTGGTACCCATTTTTAATGCTGGCTAATTCCCTTGGTACCCGTTTTATTTGATCAACATGAATTTGTTTTTCTTTGCCACTTGACAGTGACCTAATTACAACTTTGTTTGCTGTCTTATTGATTACTCTGTATGGGCCCTCAAATTTCGGGGATAGTTTATTGTCTGTCGTATGAATGATACCATAGACAATGTCTCCTAAGCTGATAGGCAGTTCTTTCACCTTTTTGTTGAATGCCTCCGTCATTTTTTCCTTCACTCTCTTGTGTATATCCTGGAATTCACGTAAACGGAGTTTAGGGTAATCATCGTAGTTGTACATGGGCAGATTTCCACCTTCGAGAATTTCATACTGTAATTTCTTATCTGTTTTGTAGATAATGAAATGTGGTGTGTCTCCTGTAGACATATTTATAGATCCATTAATTGATGCTTCTACTCTGGGAATCCAGCTTGCATAATTTTCATTGAGAATGTGTCGTAGTACATTCAATACTTTTTTGTTTTGTCTCTCTACTAACCCACTGAATGCTGGGTGATTGGCTAAAATGTTACCCTTCTTGATATTGTATTGTTTACAAATTTCTTGTAAGATATCAGAATTAATTTCACCTCCATTATCGCTTATTAGTACCTTTGGGGTCGTGAAGCGACATATTACATTATCTATTATTGCTTTTGCTATTGTTTCTGCTGACTTATCCTTAATTGGGGATAAAATTACAAAGTGTGAGAAATGATCTGTTGCTACGAATAGGTATTGGTTATTTTTGTATGATAATGGTAACTTGAGTAAGTCAATTGTGACAACGTCCTATGGTTGATGTGGTACAGGGTAGTTACCTACAGGTGCAGGTGTTATTAGGTAGCCTTTGTGTTTTGCACATGATCGCACCTGTCTATATGACTGTTTATATCTTTTCGTAATGATTGGCCAGTAATATAACAGCTGGGCTTATTTAAATGTCTTGTCTTTTCCCGGATGTCGTGCATGTGGGCTGTTGTGTATCATTCGTAATACTTGCGGTATCATGTGATTGGGTACCACTAATTGTTTATTATTTCTTCGGCGTTTTGGTTGTCCTGGGTTGATGCTGTATAAGGCATTATTGATTATTGTGAATTGCTCTAGTGGTATATGTAGTTTGGGTAATTGTATGTCATCTCCACTTTCTAACTTGTATATAACTTTAGACCAAGTTGGATCAAGTTCTGTGCTTTTGCGATTTCATCATGGTTTGGGATGTTTCCTTTGAGAGCTAATGCTGCGACATGAATTGTCTTCGAGTTCCTAGATAGTGCATCGGCTACTAAATTCATTTTGCCGTGTATGTAGTGAATATTTACATTATAGTTTTCGACTGTACATTTCCATCTTGCTCTTCTCCCAGAGAGGAGTTTTTCTTTGAACATACCCACTAGAGGTTTATGGCGGTGAATAAGTGAATTTCGTAACCATATACAAATCTCAGAACTTTTGTAATGCAAAAACCACTACAAGTGCCTCTAAGTCTGTAGTGAAATAATTTTCCTCTGCACCTTTTATTTGTCTGCTGGCGAATGCAATAGGTTGATTCTTTCTTATCTTCTTGCATCAGTACAACCCCTGATCCTTTAACAGATGCATCTGTGCAAATTATAAATGGTTTAGTGATATTAGGATAGGCCAAGCATGGTGCATTTGTAAGTTTATCCTTTAATTCATTAAATGCTTGTTTTTGTTCTTCTCCCCTTTGGAATATAGCATCTCTTTTGAGTAGCTGGAATAGTGGAAAAGCTATATGAGAGAACTGTTGTGTAAAAGACCTATAGAGTAGTATCCTGCCAGACCTAAAAATTGTCTAACTTCGTCTATAGTATTGGTTTGGGGAATCTTTCACTGCTTGTATTTTATCATCGGGTGTATGTATGCCTTTTGCATTCAGTTTGTGACCTAAAAATTTATTTCCTTAAAGCAAAATTTGCATTTAGACAGCTTAATTTTTAAACCAGCATCACCAAGCTTTTGTAGGAGTTGGTCTACTTTATGGAGATGTTCTTTTATGTCATTAGTTGCAATAATTATATCATCAAGATAGACGAATATTACTTGTCCTAGAATTCCGGACAATGCGTAATTAAGCAAGCGTTGAAAAGTGCCTGGTGCTGTCTTCAATCCCATTGGCATTCTCTTGTGCTGGTAATGTCCTGTATTTGCGGAAAAGGCAGTGTATTTACGTGATTTCTTATCTAATGGGATTTGATAATATTCATTAAGCAAATCGACTGTGGAAAATACATTATTTTCTGGTCCAATATTTTGCAGGACATCACTTAGCAATGGCATGGGAAATTGGTCTGGGACTGTGTGATTATTTACTATCTACAGCCGCACACATTTCTTCATTTCGTTTGAGCACGAAAAATAATGGGGCATTCCAAGGGGAGACTGATGGCTCAGTAATGCCAAGTTTTAGCATTTCATCGACATACTTTTTTGCAAGTGTACGTTGTGATTGTGGGACTCTATAGGCAGGCACAAAAATAGGTTGTGTGTCTGGGTGCACGTTAATTTTGTGATTAATCAGGTTAGTACACCATAACTGTTTTCCAGGTAATGCTACCGTTTGCTGATGTTTTTCCAACATTTTTAACAAAACAGTTTCTTCATCAAATTCACATGAGTGAATCAATTTCTCATTTATGCGCTCTCTTTCTGTAGATTTTATCTTACTTGTCACTGCAGCTAAAACTATCTCCATCACAGGGGCGGAATATTTTTCAATATTAACTATTAAAGTCCCCTTTTTCAACGGTACTTCCTCATTCATGTGATTAATTATGAGTACCTGAGTTTGCCCATCTTTATTCACCTGACATAATGCTTTATCTACTGACAATCCTTTCACTTTACACAATTCTTCCAAGACAAGAACAGTACTATTCTACAATTTACTCCTTATGGTAACTTTCATGTATGAGTTAGGAGGAATAACTAAATCACTGGTGAGATGGGAGGGAAACACTGATGAGTCAGTACTGTTACCTCGGTCTCTTGTGCGGGAGGCTGGGGAGGGGGGGTGAGTGTATTTATACACTCGTCTGTTTGTGTATGTTTGTCTATCTGTCTCTTGCCAGACGCCTCAATCCTCTCCACATGGCCAAACCACCTCAGTGTATTCCTCCTAACGCTTCCTATCACATCCACATCCACACCACAGCGCTTCTTTATATCCTCATTTGTCAGCCTGTCTCTCCATGTGACTCCACAGGCTTCTCTTAAATAACTCATTTCCACTGCTCTCACTCCTGATTTGTGCCTTTCCAACAACGTCCAAGCTTCACTTCCATACGTTAGAGTTGGTATCACCATACTGTCATGTAGTAACTTTTTCACTTCCATGCTCACTTCCCTGTTTCTCATCACTGCTTTCAAAGAAGCAGCAACTTTTCTTCCCTGCTGTACCCTTTCAAGCACTTCACCCTCCAAACCTCCATCCTTACTCATCACACTACCCAAGTACTTAAACGTACTCACATTTTCCAATTCCTCACCATCCAACCTCGCTGTACATTCACTGACTTCACCTCTCTCAAAGACCATCACTTTACTCTTCCATACATTCACCTTTAGATTCCTTTTCTTACACACTCTCCCAAACTCATCCACCAAGCCTTGCAGCTCCCCTTCGTCTTCACTCAACAACAGTGTATCATCTGCAAACAACAGTACAGGGAGTTTCCAAACACTACCCTCTCTCACCAGGGCCACTCCAACATCCACTACCCTACCTTGTGCCTCTTTTATTACCCCATCCATGTACAGATTGAACAACCATGGAGACATGACACATCCCTGTTTCAACCCAACCATCAAAGAGAAAAATTCACTCAGTTCACCATCCACACGCACTGCAGCCTTAGCATCATCATACATACTCTTCACAGCATTCAACAACTTCCCATCTACTCCATATATTCTTAATACTTTCCACAATCCTTGTCTATCCACCCTGTCATATGCTTTCTCCAAATCCATGAAAGCCGCATACAACTTCTTTCCCTTCTCTAGAAACTTTTCCACTAAAGATCTAAGAATGAATATCTGATCTACACAACCTCTTCCCTTCCTAAAGCCTCCCTGTTCTTCTCCAACTAATTCCTCTGTTATTTCCCTAACTCTGTCAATAAGTATCCTACCATACACTTTTCCTATTATACTAAGAAGACAAATGCCCCTATGATTACCACACACTTCTTTTTCCCCTTTTCCTTTGTACAAGGGAATAATTATACCTGACTTCCAATCCTCCGGAACTCTACCTTCCTCCCAGGCCAATCTGCACATCTTCCACATCCATTCTACTACTATCTCTCCCCCATGCTTCAACGTTTCACCACATACTCCGTCAATTCCTGGGGCTTTCCCCAGTTTAACTTTCTTCATTGCTTCCACAACTTCTATCCTACTGATTTCTTCCCGTCTTCTCACCTCCCTCCTTCTCCCAGCCATTCCCCAGCCACTTATACTCGCATCACTTTCATCCTCTATGTTCAACAATGCCTTAAAGTGTTCTCTCCATCTGCTCACTTTTTCTCCCTTCTCCCCTAGTAACCTACCATTTTTATCTTTCACTCCCCTACTAACTTCACTTCCACGCTGTCTTACTCTCTTCACCTCTTTCCAGAACATTTTTTTACAGTCCCTCCAATTTACACTCAAATTCCTTCCAAATTCCTCATCCACTCTTTTATTACTTTCTCTTACTAATCTTTTCACCTCTCTCTTTCTTTCTACATATGACTCTCTCTTCAGCCTCTCAACTTCTTCCACGCCCTTATTTCTCATCCATTCATTGTATGCTTTCTTCTTTTGTGCCGCAGCCTGTCTCACCTCTTCATTCCACCACGCTGTTCCTTGCACCCCCCTCCGTCTTTTCTTCCTTCCACACACCACATCACATGCTGCACATATTTCTTCTGTGAATATCCTGCACACACCTTCCACGTCCCCCATCTGCTCCAATTCATATTTTCCCAATCGTTCCTCCACTTCTCTCTTATACTCTGCCTTTTTCTCATCCTCTTGTAACCTTTCCACTCTCCTTGCAACTACTCCTTCTTCCCGTCCTTCCCTTCTCCTATTACTCCATCTTATTTGTATCTTGATTCCGGCCACCACCAAGTAGTGGTCAGAAAGTCCTTTAATATTTAAAATTCTTTTTGATTCTGTTTTACTGGTCAGTGAGAAATCTGATGGTACCGGTAATTCTTCTATGAATTCATTATTAAAGTCTATTCCATTCATTTGTAGGAGTAAAGTTATTTTCTCTGTTCTCATGGATCTTAAGCCTAGTAGCATATTGGCTTTTATAGCTAAGTTTTCGACAATATGGAAAAATGCAGAAATTGGTCTTGTAGTATCTGTGAAACTGATGTTTAACCGTATCATGCCTTTTACTGCAATTTGAAGCCATCTACAGTATATAAGTCTAAATCAGATTCATCCAGAAAAGTTACTTTCATCTAATTTCTAAAAAAATCTATCTATTTCTTCTCGTGTTATTAAATTCACTGGAGAGCCTGTGTCTAAGAACAAAGAAACGTTTTGACCCTCACATACAGCTGGTATCAAGATACACTCACTTCTCACATGCCTCCTATGTTAATTTTGGGCTTGGTTTTCTTTACGACTGATCGTTTTTTGTTGTGACTTGGCCTTCCCCCGATTTGAATATGGAAACTAGTTTTTCTACTGTCTTACAATTGCTGGTCCAATGACCTTGGGACCGGTGATGCCTACAGTATGGATCACACCCTTGCGCCTTTTGTTTATCATCTTTTATTTTGATAATGGAGTCATTCTTTGTGTGTCCTGGGTTCCCACAATGCAGTAATAACATAGAGTAGACCTATCTCCCGAATGTGATCCTCGAGATGACGTCCCATATTTAGTGGTATTTGTGGCCCGGCATCTGCTCGGACTGCACGCAAACTTTGGTGACTGCATGTGGCCTGGTGTATGAGAACGCTGCCTCGAAATGTGTGGTTCTTTGTTCTGCCTGTTTTCGGGTCGTGATCGATTTTGTTCTTTGTTTTGGGTGGTTGTAGCTGTTACTGTGTCTGTCATTTTAATTCTGGGAGAATTTGACTATGATTCAGTCACCCCTGCTTTGCTACAGGTCATCTCTACCTCGTTCATAAAATCTAGCAAGCACATTCCTGGGGTGTAAGGAATCGTCTTAGCTATTTTAAGGACCCCATCAGGTAATATACACAAGGCGGTTACATAACCAATGATGTCTACGACAAGCACTGATGAGATCTTTCCATCCTCTGTTATCCAGTTTTAGTTTTCTAAAGTAGCTAATAATGTTCTTTTAATTGTGGAAACATCTGCTCTTATTTCTCTCAATACTGGATTTGTTGTGTGTTGTCTTACAAGATCCACAATCTGATGTAATTCTGGGATTATACCTGGCAAAAAGTTTATACCTCCAGAGAATTTCTTCAGGAATTCTGCTCTAAAATCATCATATGTATTAGCTCGAAGAAGCTTGTCTGACCTGAGCAAACTACCTGCCGGATATCTTTCTTGATTAATCCAAGTGGAAAATATTGCTATTTTCTCCTGTTCACCCGTTACATGTCTCTTAACAAATAATTGTTCACATTGATTGATGAGACACATTACATCAATGCGGTCTTTATCTGTTCCTGAGAATTTTGGGATGTTTTTATCCTCATGATAAAGGTAAACATGAGGTGGGGGATGTTTGATTTGTGGCATTGCCTTCGTTATTCATTTTGGTTGGTTGTTTTGTTAGGTTCACTTGGAGTTTTTTATTATTGTGTGAAGGAATAGTGGAATAAGTTCTACCTGATTTAGGTACTCTGTTAAGTAAATCTGAATAGATATGTAAGTCAGAGCTTAAGTCCTCCCTTGCTAAATCAGATGGAGTTTGCCAATCATCTGGAAATGATATATTTGTTTCTTTATCTTTAGTTTGTGGAGAATTTTGTAGGGTGGGTGTGTTGCCCTGTTGTTCTCCTAGTTGTATCTGCAGTGGCCGCTAACTGAGTATCATCTGGCACTAACACAGGCGGTATCGAAAATATTCCTCTCATGTCACTCAGCTAAAATGAACTCATTTTGCTAAGGTATGGTGTTATGAAACACTTCTTATTTATGTTTTAGCTGAATAGAGGAGTAAATGAGTTGTAATAAATGATAGATATTAAGTATATAAATATACATATATAAATAAGTAAAGGAGATGATTGTAACTTTTTTTTTTTTAAAGGCGAGGAAGAAGGAACCAAAGGCCGCGAGCCCACAATTATTGTTCCTTCCAAAAAAAAAAAAAAAAAAAGACAGGAGAGAGCCAAATTCAAGATCCGATCATTTCGACATGCCTGGACACACTGCGTTTGAAAGACTGGAGATCATAGGAAGCAGGAAATACAGACAGAGGGAGACAGTTCCAGAGCTGACCTGTTGCTTAAATGAAGGACTGGGAGAAACGGTTAGCTCTTGCATTAGAGAGTTGGACAGAAAAGGGATGAGACTTTGCTGCTGGGCGGGTGCTACGCACCGGTCGAAGAGGTGGAGGAATGCATGCAGACAGTTCAGAGGACCAGTGACCATTGAAGTAGTGACAGAAAAGAGATAAAGATGCAACAGTGCGATGATGAGACAGAGGTTGAAGGGAGTCAGTAAGAGGAGGAGAGTTAATGAGACGAAAAGCCATTGACTCCACTCTATTGAGAAGAGCTGTATGTGGGGAGCCTGCCCACACATGAGAGTTGTACTCCACACAGGGGCGGATAAAACCCCTGTATAGAGTCAACAATTGTACAGGGGTAAAGAAGGAACGGAGTCGGCTTGGGACACCTAATCTCTTGGAAGCAGATTTTACAAGAGATGTAATATGATCTTTCCAAGATAAGTCCTGAGTAAATGAAACGCCACGTATGTTAAAGGATGATGCAGGATTAAGCTGAATATTATTAAACATTAGTGGGTATACCTGTGGAAGATTTTGTCGGGTTGATAGGTGTAAAAACTGACTCTTTGATGCATTAAAAACAACCAGATTATTTTTACCCCAGTCAGAGATACGAGCCAAGTCAGACATTAGGTGTGCCATAGCCTCATCCCTTGTTTGTTGAAGTAACTGCTGAGAAGGACGTTGCGGGAACCGAAAGGAAAGGTGAAGCGTGGAGTCGTCAGCATAAGAGTGGACAGGGTTGGATGTACAGCTTAGAAGGTCATTGATGAATAAAAGGAAGAGAGTTGTTGATAGGACTGAGCCCTGAGGAGCACCACTGTTGATAGATCTAGGAGAAGAATGATGGCAGTCTACAGCAGCGGCTATAGAACGACCAGAAAGGAAGCTAGAGATGAAGGCACAGATAGAATGATAGAAACTGTAAGAGGGCAGTTTGGAAATTAAAGATTTATGCCAGACTTGATTGAAAGCCTTTGAGATGTCAAGTGCAATGGCAAAGCTTTCGCCAAAGTCCCGAAAGGAGGATGACCAGGAGTCTGAAAGGTAGGTGAGAAGATCGCCAGTGGAGCATCCCTGATGGAACCCATACTGACGATCAGAAAGAAGGTTATGATAGGAAAGATGCTTTAAAATCTTTCTATTATGAATTGACTCGAAAACTTTTGAGATACAGGATGTTAAAGCAATTGAGCGATAGTTAGGGGGTCGGGAATGGTCACCCTTCTTTGGGACTGGCTGAATGAGAGCAAACTTCTAGCAAGAGGAAAGGTACAAGTTGACAGACAAAGGCGAAAGTGTTTACCTATGCAGGGTGTAAACACTGAAGCACAATTCTTGAGAACAACAGAAGTAACTACATCAGGCCCATATGCCTTATTAGTATTGAGGCCAGCGATGGCAGAAAATACATTAGCTGAAGAAATTTTAACGTCAGCCATGAGGAAGTCTGAGGGGGGAAGTGATGGAGGAACAGCACCGGAATCGTCTAAGGTGGAATTGGAGGAGAAAGTCTGAGCAAAGAGATCTGCTTTATCAGTAGAAGAAATAGCTGCAGAGCCATCAGAGTAGAAAAGAGGAGGGAAGGATGATGAGGTAAAGTTGTTAGAATTGGTTTTTGGCAAGGTGCCAGAACGAACGGGATGAATTCGAGTTCGAGAGTTGAGACATTTGGTATAGATGAAATTATTTTTAGCAAAGCAAAGAACAGACTTAGCACGATTCCGGGCAGAAATGTATAAAAGATGTGATTCAGGGGTGGTTTGGCTCCGGTACCTTTTATAGGCCCTCTCCTTGTTGTGGACAGCATTAAAACAAGCATGATTAAACCAAGGCTTTCTTGCATTAGTCAGAGGATATGAGAAAGGAATATATGTTTCCATGCCCGAGAGAATATATTCCGTCATGCACAGGGCACACTCAGATGGCTCCTGGCCATGGAAGCAATAATCATTCCATGGAAAATCAAAGAAGTACTGCCTGAGGGCCTCCCAATCCGCAGCTCCAAAGTGCCACAGACAACGTTCCTTTGGAGGATCCACAGGCCGTACTGGAGCAATAGGACAGGTTAAGGTGATAAGGTTGTGATCAGAGGAGCCCAATGGAGAGAAAAGATTAACAGTGTAAGCAGAAGGATTAGTAGTAAGGAAGAGGTCAAGTATGTTGGAGCTCTCGTCAAGGCGGTCTGGGATACGGATTGGGTGCTGTACAAGCTGCTCTGGGTCATTAAGGATAGAAAAGGTGTAGGTTAGTTCACCAGGTGGATCAGTGAAAGGAGAGGAGAGCCAAAGGTGGTGGTGAACATTGAAATCTCCTAGAATAGAGATTTCAGAGAAAGGAGAAATGGATAGAATGTGTTCCATCATACAAGTAAGACAGTCAAAGAATTTTTGATAGTCAGTAGAATTAGGAGATAAGTAAACAACACAGATATATTTAGTCAGAGAATGACAGGAAAGCCGAATCCAGAGTGTAGAGAATTCAAAAGAATTGAGTTCAGGAACACAAGAACAAGATAGGTCGTTGCGTACATATACTCAACATCCACCTTTGGCTTTGAAATGAGTATAGAGAAAGTAAGAGGATACAGAAAAGGGTTTGCTGTCAGCTGCCTCAGACAGCTAAGTCTCAGTTAGAAAAAGAAGGTGAGGTTTAGAGAATGAGAGGTGGTGCTCAACAGAGCGGAACTTAGAGGAAAGGCCGCGAATGTTGCAGAAATGAAGAAGAAGAGAGTCAAACAGTGGTTTCAGGCTCCTCGAGTCATCACCGGGAGAGGCGCAGAAGGTGGAGTCCGAGGCCATGTGTAGTGCTGCCATGATTTTTTTAATTTTGGAAAAAGAAGTGTAGTGTGTACTGTGCATGTAATTTGGTGTTGATAAGTAGAGAAACATATATTGGAGAGCATGCTGGAAAGAAATAAGTAAAGTATAATCACCCACTTGGAGAGAGCTCCAACATATTTGACCTCTTCCTTACAACTAATCCTTCTGCTTATAGTGTTAATCTTTCCTCTCCGTTGGGCTCCTCTGATCACAACCTTCTTACCTTAACCTGTCCTATCGCTCCAGTACGGCCTATGGACCCTCCAAAGAAATGTCGTCTGTGGCACTTTGGAGCTGCAGATTAGGAGACCCTCTGGCAGTACTTCTTTGATTTTCCGTGGAATGATTATTGCTTCCATGGCCAGGAGCCATCTGAGTGTGTCTTGCTCATTATAGGAGGTTATTCTCTGAGGCATGGAAGCATGCATTCCTTTCTCATATCCTCTGACTAATGCAAGATCACCTTGGTTTAATCACACTTGTTTTAATGCTGTCTGTAACAAGGAGAGGGATTATAAAAGGTACCAAAGCCAACCCATCCCTGAATCAAAGCTTGTTTATGTTTCTGTCCAGAATTGTGCTAAGTCTGTTCTTCGCTCTGCTAAAAATAATTTCATCCATACTAAATGCTTTCAACCCTCCAACTCGAATTCTTCCCGCTCGTTCTGGCACCTTGCCAAAAACCTTTCTAACAACTTTACCTCATCATCCTTCCCTCCTCTTTTCTACTCTGATGGTTCTGTAGCTATTTCTTCTACTGGTAAAGCAGATTTCTTTGCTCTGACTTTCTCCTCCAATTCCACCTAAGACGATTCTGGTGCTGTTCCTCCATCACTTCCCCTCTCAGACTTCCTCATGGCTGACATTAAATTTTTTTTCAGCTGATGCATTTTCTGCCATCACAGGCCTCAATATTAATAGGCACATGGGCCTGATGGAGTCCCTCCTGTTGTCCTCAAGAACTTTGCTTCAGCGCTTACACCCTGCCTAGGTAAACTGTTTCACCTTTGTCTGTCAACTTGTACCTTTCCTCTTGCTAGAAGTTTGCTCTCATTCAGCCAGTCCCAAAGAAGGGTGACCATCCCCGACCCTCTAACTATCGTCCAATTGCTTTAACATCCTGTGTCTCAAAAGTTTTCAAGTCAATTCTTAATAGAAAAATTTTAAAGCATCATCCCTCTTACACCCCTCTTTCTGATCATCAGCATGGGTTCCGTCAGGGGCGCTCCACTGGCGATCTTCTCACCTACCTTTCAGACTTCTGGTCATCCTCCTTTCGGGATTTTGGCGAAAGCTTTGCCATTGGACTTGACATCTCAAAGGCTTTCGATCGAGCCTAACATAAATCTTTAATTTCCAAACTACCCTTTTGCGGTGTCTATCCTTCTATCTGCGCCTTCATCTATAGCTTCCTTTCTGGTCGTTCTATAGCAACTGTTGTAGACGGCCATCGTTCTTCTTCTTGATCTATCAACAGTGGTGTTCCCCAGGGCTCTGTCCTATCATCAACTCGCTTCCTTTTATTCATCAATGACCTTCTAAGCTGTACATCTAACCCTATCCACTCGTATGCTGATGATTCCACCCTTCACCTTTCCAATCAGTTCCCGCAACGTCCATCTCAACAGTTACTTCAACAAACAAGGGATGAGGCTATGGCACACTTAATGTCTGACTTGGCTCGTATCTCTGACTGGTGTCAAAATAATCTTGTTATTATCGCATCAAAAACTCAGTTTTTACACCTATCAACCCGACACAAACTTCCACAGGAGTACCCTCTAATGTTTCATAATATTCAGCTTAATCCTGCATCATCCTTGAACATGCTTGGGTTTTCATTCACTCGCAACTTATCTTGGAAAGATCATATTGCATCTCTTGTAAAACCTACTTCCAAGAGATTATGTGTGCTAAGCCGACTCCGTACCTCTTTACCCCTGCACAGTTGTTGACTTTATACACGGGTTTTATTAGCCCATGATTAGAGTACAACTCCCATGTGTGGGGAGGCCCCCCACATACAGCTCTTCTCAATAGGGTGGAGTCAAAGGCTTTTCGTCTCATTGACTCCTCCTCCTCTTACCGGCTCCCTTCAACCTCTGTCTTCTCGCCGCACAGTTGCATCTTTATCTCTTTTCTATCGCTACTTCAATGGTCACTGCTCCTCTGAACTGTCTGCTTGCGCGTAACACCCGTCTAGCAGCAAACTCTCATCCCTTTTCTGTCCAACTCTCTAATGAAAGAGTTTACCGTTACTCCCAGTCCTTCATTTATGCAACAGGTCAACTCTGGATCTGTCTTCCTCTGTCTGTACTTCCTACTTCCAATGATCTCAGTCGTTCAAACGCAGTGTGTCCAGGCATCTCGAAATGAACGCATCTTGAATTCTCCTCTCTGCTGTATTATCTTTTTTCTTTTGAGGGAACGGCCTGTTGGCTCCTGGCCTTTGGTTCCTTCTTCGTTGCATAAAAAAAAAAATACAGCTCTTCTCAATAAGGTGGAGTCAAAGGCTTACTGTCTCATTAACTCTCCTCCTCGTACTGGCTTCCCTCAGCTTCTGACTCCTTGCCGCACTGTTGCATCTCTTTTCTATCGCTACTTCAATTGTCACTGCTTCTCGCTGAACTGTTTGCATCCCTCCACCTCTACGACAGGCGCGAATCAACCGTCTAGCAATAAACTCTCATCCCTTTTCTGTCCAGTTCTCTAATGGAAGAGTTAAACGTTACTCCCAGTCCTTCATTTATGAAACAGGTCAACTCTGGAACTGCCTCCCTGTGTCTATACTTCCTACTTCCTATGATCTTCAGTCTTTCAAGTGCAGTGTGTCCAGGCATCTCGAAATGAACGGATCTTGAATTCGCCTCTCTGCTGTATTTTCTTTTTTCTTAGAGGGAACGGCTTATTGGCTTCCGGCCTTTGGTTCCTTCTTCGCTGCATAAAAAAAGACAAATAAAAATCGGCACCGAATACTCTGTTTAAACTAGCGCCCAAATAAAGTTGAATGTGGCGCCCAACTGATTATTTTTTCTCTCGCTCAGATGAAATGTCAAAGCATCTAAATGAACTACACCGCTAGCAACAACAAAGATCACTGGAGAGAGAGAGAGAGAGAGAGTGTCTGACGTAACACCCTACACTGTCCCACATACCTCGTTTCGTGACTCTGAATTTAACATTTTCGTGCTGGCTAAACTAACCCAAATATTTGCCACAAATTAAACACGTCCATTCTTTTCACATCCCTTTTCGTTTGACATTTTTCAAAACTGTATAATGGAGACTTGCATTAATATTTATAAATCTCTTAACCTATTTTATGTTATGGTTGTAGGTGGTGGCGACCATCATCCACTCACTTGATGTAGTGCTGCCTACTTCTCCCTTCACATTTATCATTCTGTGTCTACTCTGGCCTCCTTTCTTCCTACTTCTCCCTCTCTTACCTGTTACTTTATGTTGCTCCTTCCACATTCTCTGTCTATCTATTACTCCTTCACATTCACTATCTATTACCCCTTCCATATTCACTATCTATTACTCCTTCCACATTCACCATTACTTCTTCCACATTCTATCTATTACTCCTTACACATTCAGTCTACTAATCCTTCCAGAATCACCATCCACTAAACGTTCCACATTCATTATGTATCACTCCATCCACATTGTATCTATTACTCTTTCCACACCCACTATTGCCCCTTTCATATGCACTATCTATTATTCCTTCCACATTCACTATCTGTTGCTCCTTCCATATTCACTATTACTTCTATCTACGATATTACTCCTTCCACATTCGCTATCTATTACCCCTTCCACATTTCCTGTCCATCTACTCCCTTATATAATTTCTCCAAACCCAAGAAGGCAGCCTACAACTTCTTTCCCTTCTAGTATTACTATACATAAGCCGATAGAACAAACTGGAGGGGATTTTCAAACATATTTAAGATGGATTTACTGTCGTAACTTGGGATTTGTTCGTTGGAGGAGGAACTAGAAAGACGGGAAGGTTCTGCATGTTTTATCCGTGTTATAGGGACGATCATTTGTGCTCTCGTAACTAAGATTTGATTCTGTTCGTAGGATTAACTGGAGATTTGGATTCTGCACACTTCCTTCCTTAGTCTTCCTGCATAAAGAACACATGGGTATGATAGGAGTTGATCGTATTTTTACTTATTTATTTATTTTTATCCCACCAAGGAAGACAAAGGATGAGAGGATGAGAGGGGACGACAGGATTTGAGGACTGTATGAGACTGTGCAGCCTGGAAAACAGCCATTAGCTAAAAAAAAAGAAAAAGAAAAAAAAAAGGTCTGCAATGGAAATATGGTAAACTGTCTTACAAAGTTACATGTATGTGTGTATGTATGTATGAACACTTGCTCATTCCTACTTCTTATGATCTGCAGTCTTTGAAACGTCGCGTATCCAGGCACCTCGAAATGAAATGAACGGATCTTGAATTTGGCTCTCTGATTTTCTTGTGTGTGTGTGTTTTTTTTTTTCCTCCTGCTTGTCGACCCCTGGTCTTTCGTTCTATTTTTCTTGCATTAAAAAAAATATAACTTA
Organism: Coenobita brevimanus; assembly: GCF_032717465.1. Lineage (NCBI taxonomy): Eukaryota > Metazoa > Arthropoda > Malacostraca > Decapoda > Coenobitidae > Coenobita > Coenobita brevimanus. The sequence continues at coordinate 14,265,414 of NC_137055.1, read as the reverse complement.
CTACAAAAAGTATAGTTGCACACTTCCGTGAGGCAATCTAACACCACAAACGATGGCTTATGCAAGATGTCCAAAGCTTCCACGCTACGCTGGTAAACTTGCTTTCACGAGGACGCTTTATACCGCACTCTTGTAACTCTTCGTGGCCAGTACTGTTTTCATATAAATATTCAAATGACAACTAATTAATCTTCTTCGAATATCACGAGCTTTACTGTTCATCTAGGATACCTTCGTCTCCCTCCTGTGCGATACTTTTTGGAGGTAGTCGTATTCTGTGCATTAACTCACGCGTATTTTCCTCCGCCATTTCAACGAATATATCTAAAATCGTCCGTGAGGCACATGATCACCTTGGACGAAAGTATGGCTCCTTGACTAACTCTTCAGCACATAAAAGCCTCCCACAACTTGATAAATATAGTTAGTTTTACACCCAGTGTCTCCCCTCTGTATGATGACGGACTCTGATTTGACGGTACAATAGTCTGGTGCTTTGTAGAGACCACTAGCGGGGACGGATCGAACCGAAGAACCAGGACACATGATTGTGACAGAGATGGGAACAGCAAAGAAGAAGTACTGGACATGGTTGAGGTGAGCATGGTGGACCGGGAGTTCAGGAGCTGGTACAAAGGAACATGCCGAGTAGATGGAATGGTTGCGAACTAAAGCAGACTCACAGGGTGTAGCGCTGCTAGGGAAGATAGCGAAAAGGTGGGCAGCACAGAGACGAGAGGTCGGAGTAAGGGAGGAACATTTCTGGAGGTCTGTGGAAGAAAGGAAGGCAACCAAAAGATGATCATGGGAGAGGAGGAAATATTCTGAAGGAACAGATACTTGGAACAAGGAGTTGTTGAGGCGGAAAGGGAAGGGAATGATGTGGAAAAGGTTAAAGGTTATGGCAGAACGGAGAGGAATATGGACGATGACGTATTTGGTGAGAAGAGTGGCTTCGAGAACAGGATAATAATATTCGAGGGAGGAGTAGGGGAGGACTGGGGATAGACCGAAGGTGGAGTGAGCCCATTCCAGGACAGAACGGAGAGCTGAGACAGGTACTAAGTCGGCAGTGACACGTCTATTTATAGCATCAACCAGGATACGAACCAAGGTAGAGACTTGAGACAGGAGAGAGTCAATGGCCAGTTGGAGATTATCCATGTTGAGTTTGAGGTAGAAGAACTGAGGTATAACGTTGAGATCTGAAAGGTGTCGTTGTAAGATATCGGTGAAGTTGTTTAGAGTGGACGTGACTTCATTTAGGTGGGTCGTAAGCTTCTGTAACATAGTGTGTTGGATTTTGATGACGCGGCGTTGGGATTCTAGGGCTGAAGCTAAATGAGCAAGATCAGATTTGAAGCCAGAAATGTCACGGGCTGTAGCAACGCCAAACAAGCCACTCAGAATCTCACCGCCGAAGTCAAAGAGACCTCATTTCACACGAGAACGACCAACGGGTGTCTGAATGGAAAATGTGTCATTGAGCTCAGTGAATCTGTTACTTATGTATTGCAATTGCCAGGAGAGTGGTAGGAAAAGGTTATAGAGATACTGATTTGGGTTGTGTGTCCCCATGATGGCCGTGAGATGGGTCTTGATTCCATGGAGCTGGTGCGCGTAGGCAGGTAGGGCAATGGCTACGTCGGCCAGGGGTGCTAGATCGTAGCGCAGGGAGACTAGTTCATCGATAAGCATTACCTCACTTCCTGAGCCGACCAAGGCCCCGGGACGTACTCCACCATCGTCCTGACCTGACCCACACCCCAGGAGGGTCAGCACTGCCAGTAGGTAGACCGCTAACATCGTACCTAGAAAATCAGGGTAGAGTTAATGGGAGAGGTCTCGAAGAGGGTGATGGGCAGAGCGCAGTTTGGACCGATATTGATTGGTTGATGAATGAGTAGGTGTAGGGGGAGATGAAGGAGACTGAGGGATAGGTGGAGATGGAGTAGACTGAGGGATGTGTGGAGGGGAAGGGGGGTCAGGAGGTTGTGTGACTCTTCCAACACGAGGCCACGGGGTGCTCGCTTTAAGTCATCGACGTGGACCCATCTGGTGTCCTTAGTGGACAGGTCCTGGAGGTGAAATTTGTTGCCTTTTTGAGTGAGGACGCGGTGGGGCCCTGTAAATTTGTCATCCAACTTAGAGGAACGTGTATGGGAATGAGCAAAGACAAGATCGCCTACATTGATAGTGATAGGAGAGGCGGACTTATGTTGGCACTGCAGCATGTCCTCCTGAGAGGAAGCCAAAGTGGATTGGACATACTGGTGGATTGTTTGGAAGTTGGCCAATTTCAGTGTAACATAATCATCCATGTTGTAGATGGGTTCTGGCTTTGAGGATAAGAGAAAGTATGGGAGGTCCTTGTCAAAACCAAAGAGGACGAAGAAGGGAGATTCAGCAATGGATGCATTGATGGAGCTATTGATTGAGGATGCCACTTGGGGAATCCAGTCATCCCAGGACGAACTATGGGAGCCTAGATGTCTAAGGCACTCTAAGATTTTTCGGTTGTGGCGTTCTACAAGGCCATTGGAAGCCGGATGGTTTGGCACGACATTGAGGAATTAATGTCCTTGCTCGCAGTCAGTGAAGGAATGATCTCTGTATTCTCAGATGATGATGGTGGTGGTTTGGGCTGGTCTGGACTTTTTGGTAGTGATAGGGACAGAGGTAATTGAAGGACTGATTGGACCGTAAGAACAGGACGGGGACATTCCATACTGTATACTGGGAATCCAGAAATGTCAATACTACCACAAGCAGGTAATAATGCAATGGAGTGTTGTGCCATGGTGGAGAAACCAATACGGGCATCTGCGAGATACTGCAAGTCATTAGTGACATGAAATTCAATTGGGATAGGGGCAAATCTCTGTGTAGTTTGACTTCTAGGGTGACTCTTCCTTTAACCTTAAACTCTGAGCCTTCGACACCACATAGGCGAATGTCTGGTGGTTCTAGGAAACTGACGTGGTTGTGATGTCGTTGAATAAGATGTAAGGAATTGTCGGAGATCAGATTTACTATAGATCCTGTGTCCAAGAAGAATGACGTTGGTATGTCATGACTGCATCCGAGAATGACTAAACCCGAGGATGTTATGGGACCTACATGGCGGATGGGGAGTTGGGGGGAAGGCGTACGCTGTCTGGTTTGGGAGTGAGAACGTCTGTATTTAAGGTCGCAACTGGATTCTCGATGTCCAGGATGACCACAGTGCCAGCAAAGAATCGAAGATTGTCTGTTCCGTCGGATGCTAGATTGATCACGACCTGCGGTAGGAGAATGATGCGTGGCAGGTCTGCCGCGTGTGGTGGGACGGGAGCGAGATTGGTCTGGGGTAGTGGAGGTGTGACAGACTGAGGAGGCCAAGGGTTGGGTGGTGCCCTGACGCGTGTAGTTCGAACCTGTTCTTTCATGAATGGCTTTAGTGACCTGAATAATTTTATCTCCTGGATTGAAACCGATTTCCAAGGCTAGCTCTCGCTGTTTAGGAGTAAGCCAGTGAAAGAATCTCAGGTAACCAATAAAGTCAGCAAAGTTGGTGAGAGAAATCACTGGAACTCCATTTTTGTCTTCTAACCATTTCGTGCCTACCAGTAATTGGAGCATCTCGCTACTAATTGCTTTCACGGCGGCGGCAGCTTCGCGGAGCTTGGCATGTTGTGCTGGGACCCTCAGGCCCTCATCCATTTGGTTTAGGAGATTAATGAATCCCTAAATGCTGGCAACAAAGGCTGATGAGTTCCGTACGAAAATCAGCAAAGGTAGGAATGCTATCGAAATGTCCTGCACGGATCACGGATCCGATGTCCGATTTGCCGTGGTACAAACGACCCATGAGGTAGGCTACTTTGAGCGATTCATTGGTAATCTGCCGATTGTGGATGTCGGTCTCGACTTCTCTGAGGAAATCATAGACAGATAAAGTTGGGTCCTGGCCGGTAAATTTGGGACGATTGGCATCATCGAGATAGATAGACTGTGGAGGGTTGGCCATAGCTGGAAGAGCAGAAGTGGCGGTAGGAGAGGAGTGGGAGAGAGAGAAGGTAGTGGTAGTTAAGAGCGAGCAAGACGGAGTATGAAGTGAGGCAGGAGAGTGAACGATAGGGGAAGGAGTAGAGGAAGAAGAAGGGAGTGTAGAGGTAGGGGTAGAGGATGAGGTATCTGGATTTACGAGTGTAGGATGGGTAGGAAGTGGTTCTGCGGGAAGTGAAACGGGAGTCTCAGGTACAGGGCGGTGGTACTCTTTGCCACTTCATAAGTGAGTGATTGTGTTAGAGTTGGCAGACGGTGTATGATCAGGTGATGTTTCCGGGTCGAGAGGGCTAGTGTTAAGCGGTTGATGTGGAAAGTATGACATTTAATATGGCAATGGAAGATGAGATGAAGGATGAAGATGGATATGTAGGTGGAAATGTATAATATAAAGATGAGAGAATGTAATACACGAGTAGGTGTGAAAACGAAAGAAGGTGAGGGGGATGGAGGGTTTAAATAAAAGGCGAAGGATGAGAAGGATAATAAATAACGTAGGTGAAGATGAAAACGGGGTAATGGAAGTGAGATGGAATATTTACAAAATATCCAATCTGTAGAGACAATCGAGGATAATCTCTATAGAAAGGTAAGGTATACTATAGTTACACAGTAGAGACGGGATTGACGAGATGTATGACGTGCAGGTGTGCCTGGGCTTAGCGGGGCTGGGGCGGGGCGGGGCGGCGGTGGAGAGACAGCTGGTCGGAGAGGAGAGTGGCTGGGGACGAGACTGGAGCGATATGTTGGATGAGTCTTAGAAGATGAGGAACTTCTCGCTGGGCTTAAGTCGAGACGGGAAGAGACGCTGAGATGAGTCACCGGCAGGGAGTGGCGGTCCTAGGAAGCTCACGTAATTCAGACCACATGTGGCGGCGTCGGGGCCGGTGGCGGGGTGTGAGGGCAGATGTTGGTACACTGCAGGTGTAGAGCTGTTGAGTTGCAAATGCAGAGAATGGCGGTGGGCAGACAGTGATAAGTGGCACCGTGGGGGCAGGATTTATGATGAGTTCGGAACAGGTGCTGGGAACAGGTGCAACAGGTGCGTAGGTCGGCGATGGTGACACTTGCGGGCAGGAACAAGGTGTGTGGGTGGGGTTGTTTGAGAGGTGAGCACTGGTGAGAGGAATTGTACACCCGGAAAGCACAGCCAGTTATTACACCACGAGAGGCACTGAGGAGGGGTGAGGCTGTGAGATGCGAGACGTCGTGTATCTGTCGGTGTCACTAAATATTTTAGGAGGCGGTCAGAATCTGATGGTCCGAAACATCGCTACTACCAAATGTAACTTGCAATACTTTGGTGATAGAAACTCCGTGTACAAACAGCTAGATAAGGAGTTTATTACGAGCTCACAACAAAATAGTCTGCCCTTCTTGAGTGTCTGCTCTGAACTGACGCAGTAGTGCCGTCCCCCCAGGCTTGGGTCCCTGGGAAAGCGTGCTAGCATATATACATCAGGGGTAGACATATTGTAGGGGGGGTACAGATCTGTCCGTTCTCCCCTTTGGGGCTAAGATGTGAATGAATGTGTTTGAATTGATGAGTAAATGGGGAGTATGTCGTCCTGTCTCGGCTACCTCCCTTTCCTTGGGGGAAGCAGCCTAGGTATATAGATAGATAGATAGATAGTTACACACATGTAAAATTTTGTGATGATACCTTGAGCGGTTGCTAAGTTATCGTGGTAACAGACACACAAACTTTGACCTACATTCACCAATTTCGAACTCGCGATCGATTTTCTTCCCTGTTACAGACCTGTAAAATTTAGTGGTGATATCCTTGGCGGTTGCGAAGTTATCGTGCTAACACACACACACACACACACACACACACACACACACACACACACACACACACACACACACACACACACACACACACACACACACACACACACACTGAATACAATATCAGCTTCGTTATTGCGGCTGGAAAAAAAAAAAGAAGTTTAAAAGGGTCCACCAGCACTGCTGGATGCGTGTTGTTTTCTTCGGTTAACTTAATCATCCAGTCATATCGGAGCGAGTTCATCGACAAATGAATCGGCACGTCGCACCTGCACTAGGGAATAAATGAAACCTTTCGGCTAGTATTAAAAAGAAGAAAAAGAAGAAAAAAATAAAAAGCATCAGAAAAGCCGTGGTTTGACATTAAACCAACCTGTACTATACCTAGCCAACTTTTGCCTAACCTAACGTCCCACTGAAGAAGCCTCTGTGCGAAACTACCATAATACCTTATTGTGGGGAAGGCGGATGACGAAGGTGCAACGAAGCAGAGTCTTTTCTCGAGGCACTCGATCAGACGTTGACAGTATGACCACATGATCAATTATATCCGAAAAAAAAAAAAAAAATCTCTTGCAGGTTATGGGGAGATTTGTGCTCTTAACTCTTTTTTTTTTTTTTTTTTTTATGTCCTGTGACATATTTCGGTTTACTCATCTTATTTAGCTTGGGGGAGACTTTTCGAACTGGAGGGGTTAGATAATAGCCTTTATTATTCCATTCACTTCTAGGCTGAATTCTACCTTCTGTTGGTGGAATGATCATAATAATAAATACATAAACTGTAGGTGTTAGATCTTTAACTAGAGTTTTTATTAATCTGAATAAAATCGCTTTGCTATATGTGGTGTGATAGATGAATTAATCAGAATGCTGTAGGTCTCGAGTATTATTTCATTACTTACGTTACTTGCGAACTAAGTCTTGTATTTATAATTTGGTAGCCCAAGTATGATTAAAAAAAAAAAAATGTCTGTGTGTTTGATAATGGGAGATATATATAGATATTAAATACACACACACACACACACACACACACACACACACACACACACACACATATATATATATATATATATATATATATATATATATATATATATATATATATATATATATATATATATATATATATATATATATATATATATAAAACCTACTCCCAAAGTACTGAACATAGAACTAAGAAATTAATAGTTTGATATTGGTACTACCCAGCAAGAAGAAATAGCAGGATGATATTTTGACAACCCCAATTTAAAAAATGTACATAAATGGGTACACATGATTCAGATCCGCTAACTATCAATGACATCTATACAACAGGTGGGACGTGAAAGCTTGAGGAAACTCTTCTGCCATTATATATAAAAAAAAAAATCAAGTGGTTAGTTATCATTATTTACTTGCTGAAAATATTAATTGTTGTTGTTTCAGTGGAGAAAAGCATCCTGTAATACCACCAATAATACTTCAGTACCTTCATCACAGCAGTCCTGTGATGTTTCTTCAGTTTTATTCTTGCTGTATCTAGACGACTTTATCTACCCTGGGGTAGACATTTGGAAATGGAGAAGGTTAGTTATAGCATTCATTACACCCTTTACTACTACAGCACCTTCACATGTTGGGCAAAATTGTCTGGTACATGACCTATTCTTAGTGTACATGAACTATTCTTAGCGTACATGAACAGTTCTTAGCGTACATGAACTATTCTAAATGATTCTTTTGATAAGTTTGAACTTTGGGAGTGAATATGGCCGTTGAAAGAGAATTATGAACACAGAAGCGGGTATTGCCAATTATGCTGTGACTTTTCAATTTATACCGCCGTTACTAAAATGTTCAGTTGTCTACATGGAATAATCCACAGTGCTAATATTACATCGTCACCAGTTAATTTGTCATTATGCACACTTGCCGGCATTCCATCACGTCCAAATATCACGTCCTTAAGCTGTGTAACGAGACAGTGAACAATGACTTTCGGAACCCAGTTACATAGTCTTAGGATTCCAGTAAACTTTTCAAAATATTATGTACGAGTTCCATAATTGTTTGACTTAGTGTGGGTCGATATAACCGTCTGCAGCTGTACCCTGAGGAACACTACATTGCCCCAAAGACCGACAGCAGCAGCACATTTTTACCTTGTGTTGCCGTGTTCCTCGTGGTCTGGCCGGGCTGTCCTTAAGGCTCGGTATCATTGTAGGGCTGGAGGGTGATGGTGTAGTTGGTGCAGGGAGACAGTCCAGTGATGGTGGTGGTGTCGGTGCTGCCATCATCAATACTCACACTCCCGTCACCATCACCCTCACCTCCGGAACTCCAACTGAGGCTATAGGATGTCACACTGTCACTGACGCTCGAGTCCACAGTCCACTCCACTACGATCTTGTCTCCACCATCTTGTGTCGCCTGTACGGTGACGTATACTAGAAAATGGATATATTACATTAATATTCAAAGTACAGACATATACCTAAGATTTCGAAGTAGAAGAGTCTTCCTACTGCGAAATCAGTTAATAACTATATGGTCAGTCTTGTGAAAACTGTGAGTGAGAAGGATGAGCGAGTGGCGGATTACAAGAGAATGAGTGTGAGAACTGAATCCGTTTTAAAGTGAGTGGGTTTAAGAGTGTGTGAGAGTGAATGTGTGTGTAAGTGTGAGTGAAACAGTAAGAGAAAGAGTGAGTGAGAATGAAAGACAGCATGAAAATGAGTGAGATGAGAGAGGGAGTTAGAGTGAATGAAAGAGTAAGAGACAGAAATGAGAACAAATGAATAAGTTAATGAGTGAATGAGTGTGAGTGACTGAGTTGTGGGAGTGAATGAGATTTAGGGTGAGTGAGAGTGTGTTGGGGTGTGAGAGAATGACGTGGGAGCCTGAACAGAAATTGAAAGAATGTAAGAAAATGAGAGTGTGAGAGTGGGCGACAACGTGAAAGTAAGTCAAAAAATGTGATTTATTGCTAGTGTAGGTGAGACTGTTAAAGTGTGAGAGTAAGAGTATAAAAGACTGTAAGATAACATGAGTGAGGGACAGTTTGGGCAGAGGAAGACAATGCTGGATGAGTAAGACTGTGTTAAACTGGATGAAAGTCAATGAGAAAATGAGACTAAACTTGAGAGTGTGTGAAAGTGTGAAAATGAAAGAACGTGAAATTCAGAGTGAGTGGTTGTGAAAGTTAGAGAATGAGTATGAAAGTTAGTGAGAATGAATGTGAAAGTGAATGGGCCTGTGAGGGATAAATACTGCATAGAAGAGTACCTAGAAATTAATAACAGGATTTCTACTGGTATACAACGAGCTTATCTGCTGCAGCCTGGGTAGCATTAATTTCAGTCATGATTTAATCAACGCCTGTGATAAAAGAATTGAAAAAAAAAAAAGGAAGGTTTTCACTCCCCCCTCCGCCTCTGCCTTTATCAGTCCATGGTAGGTCCACTGTGCGACAGAAAGTTCCCCTGGATGGGACAGTGATGACACGGAGTTAACTCTTTACCAAACTGCCGGTGTATGAATGAGGAGGAGTTGTCTCTAGGAAGACACAGTATTAATTTCTAATCTGATTTTGGTCGTTGATACTAAAATTGTCTTATACATTACATGAACATATATCCCTATCGGATGTTAGGGCTAACTTGATACTGCTTATTATCACTGGTTGATATAGTTATAATGCACCATCTTTCGCATCTAATAACTTATTGCCTCGTTTAGCTCCACTACAAGATATTGTTTTTGCTTTTAACTTTTCATGTTCACTGATATGGACTGTATTCATACAATGATAAGTATAATATACTGTACTATACTGTACAGTAGAACGGCCTGCCGTCTTGGTGAAGTCACGAATTTTTAAAATTATCACATTGAGCTCTGGTTAACCTGGCTTACCCTATTCTTTCTTCCATAAAAGGTTCCATTGTGGCATAAATAATCCCAAACATTAACCCATTCTCAACGATGACCTATTTTACGGTTTATTATTGCCAACTCTAAACAACTTTTACTCTCAACGATGACATTCGACGGTTTATTATTGCCAACTCTAAACAACTTTGTTTAGCGAAAGAGAGATTTTTGGACCCGAAAGGGTTGGATACAACTTTCATAATCCCTACTAAGATGCTTTCCTAAAATGATCAGTATCATCTGGCAGCTGCAAGGGGAAAGAAAAAAAAAAGTCATTTCTTCCTCCTAGAATCCCTAGAACAGAACCTCAGGACTCCTGGAGCCTAACCAGAGGTTCCTGATAAGTAAGCTACGAGACGAGGATCATTTTGCTCTTTATCTTAGAGAAACTGGTACCTATTCCTGTAGCTTACCAATATCTAGATTGTCTGCTTGTCTAGCATCTTAGCTTACACCTCTTCGACTACCTTTGCTGTGACGTGATTTCCATTTTTTTTTTTTTTTTTTGTATGCGAGGAAGATGGAACCAAAGGCCGCGAGCCCGTAATTGTTGTTCCTTCCATGAGAAAAACAAAATACAAGAGAGAGCCAAATTCAAGATCCGATCATTTCGAGATGCCTGGACACACTGCGTTTGAAAGACTGGAGATCATAGGAAGCAGGAAATACAGACAGAGGGAGACAGTTCCAGAGTTGACCTGTTGCATAAATGAAGGACTGGGAGTAACGGTTAACTCTTGGATTAGAGAGTTGAACAGAAAAGGGATGAGAGTTTGCTGCTAGACGGGTGCAACGCGCCCGTCGTAGAGGTGGAGGAATGCATGCAGACAGTTCAGAGAAGCAGTAACCATTGAAGTAGCGATGGAAAAGAGATAAAGATGCAGCAATGCGTTGAAGAGACAGAGGTTGAAGGGAGTCATTAAGAGGAGGAGAGTTAATGAGACGAAAAGCCTTTGACTCCATCCTATTGAGAAGAGCTGTATGTGGGGAGCCTCCCCACACATGAGAGTTGTACTCCACACAGGGGCGGATAAAACTCCTGTATAGAGTCAACAATTGTGCAAGGGTAAGGAAGGCACGGAGTCGGCTTAGCACACCTAATCTCTTGGAAGCAGATTTAGCTCGGGACTTATCTTTCCAAGATAAGTCCCGAGAAAATGAAACCCCAAGCATGTTCAAGGATGATGCAGAATTAAGCTGAATATTATTAAACACTAGTGGGTATACCTGTGGAAGATTTTGTCTGGTTGATAGGTGTAAAAACGAGTCTTTGATGCATTAAAAACAACCAGATTATTTTTACCCCAGTCAGAGATACGAGCCAAGTCAGACATCAGGTGTGCCATAGCCTCATCCCTTGTTTGTTGAAGTAACTGCTGAGATGGACGTTTCAGGAACAGAATGGAAAGGTGAAGAGTGGAGTCATCAGCATAAGAGTGGATAGGGTTAGAGGGACATTGATAAAAAAAAGGAAGAGAGTTGGTGATAGGACAGAGCCCTGAGGAACACCACTGTTGATAGATCTAGGAGAAGAACGATGGCCGTCTACAACAGCGGCTATAGAACGACCAGAAAGGAAGCTAGAGATGAAGGCACAGATAGAAGGAAAGAAACCGTAGGAGGGCAGTTTGGAAATTAAAGATTTATGTCAGACTCGATCAAAAGCCTTTGAGATGTCAAGTGCAATGGCAAAGCTTTTGCCAAAGTCCCGAAAGGAGGATGACCAGGAGTCTGAAAGGTAGGTGAGAAGATCGCCAGTGGAGAGTCCCTGACGGAACTCATATTGACGATCAGAAAAAAAGTTGTGACAGGAAAGATGCTTTCAAATTTTTCTATTAAGAATTGACTTGAAAACTTTTGAGATACAGGATGTTAAAGCAATTGGACGATAGTTAGAGGGTTGGGAATGGTCACCCTTCTTTGGGACTGGCTGAATGAGAGCAAACTTCCAGCAAGAAGGAAAGGTACAAGTTGATAGACAAAGGCGAAAGAGCTTGCCTAGGCAGAGTGTAAGCACAGAAGCACAGTTCTTGAGAACAACAGGAGGGACTCCATCAGGCCTATATGCCTTATTAGTATTGAGGCTAGCAATGGCAGAAAATACATCGGCTGAAGAAATTTTAATATCAGCCATGAGGAAGTCGGAGGGGGGAATTAATGGAGGAACAGCACCGGAATTGTCTACGGTGGAATTGGAGGAGAAAGTCTGTGTGAAGAGATCTGCTTTATCAGTAGAAGAAATAGCTACAGAACTATCAGAGCAGAAAAGAGGAGGGAAGGATGATGAGGTAAAGTTGTTAGAAAGGTTTTTGGCAAGGTGCCAGAAGGAGAGGGAAGAATTCGAGTTGGAGAGTTAAGAGCATTTAGTATGGATGAAGTCATTTTTAGCAGAGCGAAGAACAGACTCCGGGCAGAAACGTATAAAAGATGTGATTCAGGGGTTGGTTGGCTCTGGTATCTTTTATAGGCCCTCTCCTTGTTGCGGACAGCATTAGAACAAGTGTGATTAAACCAAGGCTTTCTTGCATTAGTCAGAGGATATGAGACAGGAATGTATGCTTCCATGACCGAGAGAATAACCTCCGTAATGCACAAGGCACACTCAGATGGCTCCCGGCCATGGAAGCAATAATCATTCCAGGGAAAATCAAAGAAGTACTGCCTGAGTGCCTCCCAATCCGCAGCTCCAAAGTGCCACAGACGACGTTTCTTTGGAGGGTCCACAGGCCATATTGGAGCAATAGGACAGGTTAAGATGATAAGGTTGTGATCGGAGGAGCCCAACGGAGAGGAAAGATTAACTGTGTAAGCAGAATGATTAGTAGTATGGAAGAGGTCAAGTATGTTGGAGCTCTCTCCAAGGCGGTCAGGGATTCTGGTAGGGTGCTGTACAAGCTGCTCTAGGTCATTGAGGATAGATAAGGTGTTGGCTAGTTCATCAGGTGGATCAGTGAAAGGTGGTGGTGAACATTGAAATCTAGAATGGAGATTTCAGAGAAAGGAGAAATGGATAGAATGTGTTCCATCGTAGAAGTAAGATAGTCAAAGTATATTTGATAGTCAACAGAATTAGGAGATAAGTAAACAGCGCAGATATATTTAGTCAGGGAATGACAGGAAAGCCGAAGCCAGAGCGTAGAGAATTCAGAAGAATCGAGTTCAGGAACACGAGAACAAGATAGGTCGTTGCGTACATATACACAACATCCACCTTTGGCTTTGAAATGAGTATAGAGAAAGTAGGAGGATACAGAAAAGGGTTTGCTGTCAGTTGCCTCAGACAGCTGAGTCTCAGTTAGAAAAAGATGAGGTTTAGAGAAGGAGAGGTGGTGCTCAACAGAGCGAAAGTTAGAGGAAAGGCCGCGAATGTTCCAGAAATGAAGAAGAGAGTCAGACAGTGTTCCAGGCAGCTCGAGTCGTCACCGGGAGAGGGGCGGAAGGTGGGGGCATTTATGGTTACCCCCCTGGGGACTCCGAGGGCACGTGTAGTGCTGCCATGATTTTTTAATTTTGGAAAAGGAAGTGTAGTGTGTACTGTGCATGTTTGGCGTTGATAGAGAAACTTGTATTGGAGAGCATGCTGGCCTACTCTGTGTGTTACTGAGACACTGAAAAAGTTCAGCAAAGGAGGATGGTCTGGACCTAGTCCCGAGGGCTGATGAAACGGGAGCTCCAGCTCTCCCTGTCATCAGCTTTCGATCCACCTTGGGAGTACTTGGCTTACTCCTTAATCCACCACAAGACACTTTCTTATACTTACGTTTTCCAGTGATATAACACAAAATAACCACTCACTGCCAGGCTACATAATAATTATAAACAAGCAAGCAACAGAGGAAATAGGAAGCACAGTCTCAAAGAATTTGAGAAAATGTTATGAGGTAACAACTACTAGCAGGAAAAGAGATTTTTAAAAAGGCAAATAAATATTAAGAGACGAAATAGAGACAGATGTAATAAACAACGTATCAATGAAAGACAGGGGGAAAAGAAGAGGAAGAGAAATATGATTCTTATTGCAAAATCCACTAGGAAAAGGAAGGCTGTCAAAAAGGCCCATTACAGACTTGCTTTAGAGAGGTCACGAAAGATTTACTTAAATATGAATCTTAAATGCAGGAACCATTCGGAAAAGGAACAGCCTCAGAGTTGTCCATTGCAAACTGATTTAGAAAGACAACGAAAGATTTACCTGAAAATAGCAATGAAGGCATTATTGAGTGGATTCTTTTATAGTATGGTAGAAAAGTGCAAAAGAAATTTACATCGAACTCTACTCTTCAAAAATTATAGTCCCGGACAAGATAAGAACGACAGTCGCTGATTCAACCAAGAGCTGAGATGGGAAAAATGACAATATGAATTAATCGAAAGATGTGAGCAGAAGATATAAACATTACAAAGAAGCAGACAGGAGGAAAAGGGCCAGTAGGGCAGAAAGTGACAGGGACAAAATGGACGGGTAATGAGGAGAAGACAAATGTATTAACTTCTTTAACGAAATCATCTAAAATCAATAAAGTCAGATGTCAAACCAAATGAATTCACAGTCAGTCTGAAAATTTTGCATCAAGGAAAATTCTCAGGGGAAGATGTCGTGATGGTACATAATGTGAAAGACGCCTACGGCAATGACAGACTGACTCATCTTTATTCTCAATATACACATGAAGGAAATGTCCCTGAAACGCGGTATACTGCTGTACTTACATTTCCCACAAAAGAATATAAAGACTGGTAACTATCACCCGATTATCAAGTATGTACAAACTATTAAAAAATGCCCACAAACAGTAATCTCTTAAAGAGACACCTCCCATAAGATTTGCAAATGGGTGTTAACTTGTAGACATTCTGTCCGCGATGAATCATTTAATCGAAACACACACACACACACACACACACACAATATTATATGTCCCAGTGTTTAGCGTGCATACTGTATACTCGTACACTGAAAAAGATTTTTGACCCACTAGAAGAAATGACCGTAATTGTCCGAGCTAAATATGGGGCCAACGTGTAAAAGATTATGTTACAAGGTTTCCACAGAACGTGTATGCAAGAGGTATGTACAATATGTAGCCTATGTATTGTTGCGGCCGGTTTGCACATGCCTGACATGGGGGAGCAGCTCTACTGCACTATACACGTTAAAACAGTGGTATTTACTGTGATATGATTCCATAAGGATACAAACAATCAAGATTGAACAGGGAACTAGATACTGTACTTTTTCGTCATGGTTATTTCAAGCGTACCTTAAAGGAATTTTCAGCGTGTAATCATTTGACTCTGATGGGGGTCTCTGAGATTGATTTATTTGATTTATTTTGAATGTAATGAACAATCTCAGTTTTTGGTCACAACGGTTATCGAGATAGCCTTTCACCCATTTTACTGCAGTACGTTGCTGGTAGATGGTGGCGACCATCATCCACTCACTTGATGTAGTGATGCCTCTTTCTTCCTTCCTCTTTCTCATTCTCTCTGTCTGACCTCTTTTCCTGGCTTCTCGCTTTTCTTCCTGTCACGTTTTTACTTTTCTTTCCACTTCAGGTGACACTACACTGAGTCATATGCCTAACAGTTTCCTGTAACTCTGGATGGTAACCATATAACCAGATTACAGGGTGAAGTGCAGCCTGCTACAGTGCCCCAGTTATCTGGGTGGATAGACGCAAATGCGGCATCTCTCCGAGACGAGACACTCTCTCTCTCTCTCTCTCTCTCTCTCTCTCTCTCTTTTCTCAGCATGCATCCATTTGGTAAGCTGTATCTCAGTGAATTTGAACCATGATCTTCAGGTGACAAGTTAGGCTGCATTCACAGTAACCCACTCAAATCTCGGGAAATATAACTGGATTTTACTTTAAGGACAGAATTATGTTATCCGAGGTGGTATATTCCATTCTGCTATAAACTAATCTCTCTTTTCAGTATTTTCATTCCAATTTTAGGCATGCCCGGCACTCTCCCTACTCTTCACGTTTAGTAACTTGTACTATCGTTGTTTCCACCTATCCAGTACCCCATCCATAGCCGGATGTAGTCCACCATTGCCATTCTCTGTCCCACTGACATAACTGCAAATGGCCTCCCAAATTCCCTTTACTTTCTGTCAGATTAAATTCTTATTACTGCTTCATTTCCACTCAGTACTCTTCGAATTCCTTTTAAGCCTCATTAACGAGAAACTTTAAGAACTGACTTATCTGAAAAAAAAAAAAAAAAAAAAAATTAACTAGATACGGCTTGCATTCGCACTAACCTCAGATAGCTTTCACAATTTGTGTAATCAGAGACTTTACTTTATCCAGTCCTAAAGGGTGGGGTGGTCGAGAGTTCGGCCAAAAGTGTTTTGTCAGACGTTGTTGAAATTTCTAATCCCCTTTTCAGCTGATGGGTACAGTAGAGAGAGAAAATTATTCCATCCGTCACTAAGCAAGAGACTTTGTCCAGCACAGACTTTACATAATGAAGCAGTAAGTCATAAAACGAACATAATCATCACAGTTCACTTACGTAACAGTACTTTTGTTTTAAAAAAATAACTGCCTCTTTTCTTGCGCATGTTAAGTCTTTTGAATGTTAATGCATCTCCTTCTTAAACTTCAATTAGTACTTGTATTAATAGAGGGTTTTGAGCTTTCTTATCTGCCTCGTTTCCCCTCCTTCCACCACATCAACACTCCCACGACCACGCCATCTGGCCCCTACCTGTATTCACCACCACAGTCATCAACTGGGTCACACACTGGGCTTGCCAACTCCCCCTCGACAGACGGAATAACACACACTGTATAACTGAAATCAGCGGCCAGATCTGTGATGGTATAGTTAGGTTCAGTTGTGGTGTCACTAAACTGTGTATCATCTGAGGAACTCCATGTGACTGTGTAGGTGAGGTCACAGTTGCCAGGTGGCGTGACGGGTGACCAGTGATCTCCAGTGTGGATTCCTCTCTAGAGGTAACCATAAGGTCAGTCACTGGGAAGGACGCTGGAAGAAGAATTACAAAGTGTCAACAATTTGGTACCACACTACACAGGTGACTCACAATACACCTCACACACCTACACCCTCCTCACACTGACCACCTCTGCCGCCCCACCCACCCTCACTTGACACGCCGCGGCGTAAGGTTGCGATCTGTGAGCCACGGCTAGGGATGTCACAGATCAACTCCAGGAGATTCAGGTGATGAAATGTGTCATAGAACTTGTTGCTTTGGAGTGATAATTTGTATTTGGCATCCCTAACACTGACTGTGTTTTACTTTTGATTAACTTGTCAGTGTTAACATTTTTTCATGGCCTCAGTTTTGATCCTGCTCTTTTTAATGCATCAAGGCTTCCGTTCCCTGTGTTTTGCTTCATCCCCAAATATATAAATTACCTCTTCTTTATGACGGCTCTCTAATATCCCTGTTTCCTCGGCACTGTCCTGCAGATCTTGTCTCCCACACATATATCAGTTCACTTCTTTCACTATGGCTGTTTAGATGCCAAAGTGTCAATTTTGGTCCTAACATTTGCTGAAATAGAGCAATGCGTCTGTATCGATGCCTTGAGAGATTTATCTAGCAATGTTTGACATCAATACCCAGCATAGAGCCTCGCCTCCCTTCCTCCCTCTGAGCCACAAGAAACTCCTTATCCTGCATAGGGCCTCGCCTCCCCTTCGCCCTCTGAGCCACAAGAAATCCTTATCCTGCATAGGGTCTCGCCTCCCACTCTCCCTCTGAGCCACAAGAAACTCCTTATCCTGCATAGAGCCTCGCCTTCGTTTCTCCCTCTGAGCCACAAGAAACTCCTTATCCTCACTCTTTTTGATGAGGTCGAAGGCATTCGTGTGTGCAGTGTCCAAGAGATCTTTCATCTGTTCTTGGAAGTTCTTTCTTTTCTTCTCCTCTCTTTCTGTATTCCAGTTCTTACTCTTCTCCAACTTTCTCCATTCTTTATAGCGAGATTCAATTTTCGGGATACGACTCCGTGGCTTAGTTGCAGGAATGCGAGCTCTCTCCCAGAATCCCCCTAATTCTTCAGACAGAACACATGCTGCATCCCTCTGTGTTTGTGTCTCTGTTCGCATCAGGTAGAAATGTCACTCTAACACGTATCCACAAGAAGGTAACTACTTCCAAGCAGTCTTTCACTTGATTGGGCAACAAGCCAAACCTTGGTTTTGCTCCTGCTTTTCATCACTGGCGTTGACAATTTCACCTCAGTCATAGTAAATAAATGCTTCATATTAGCTCAAAAGGCAACAACACACACACCACAAGCCAGCCAGGAGACAGGACGTGTGTGCTAGGCAATCCCTAGGTCCTGTTCTCCCCACTTACTATTTTTTAACCAGCCCATACCCCACTGACCGGGCTAATGTATGGCCCGGCCTGCAATAAAGTTGCAGGAAATCTTTGAACAACGAACAATCAAAAGGCAAATCCTGAAAAAAGAAAGATAAAATACAAGTAATATTAGAATGTAGTCTCCAGTGAAGGAGGCCTGATGCATACACTTTCTTCAAAAAACAAAAAAGATTATTAACACTAATTTAGCTTACTAGGCTCGAACACTGGGTAAGATGCGGCACCAGTAAATATCATCCAATTCGGCTAAAATTTGGTGTCTCACCTAGACCCACAATATACACTGCCAACAACCAACATATTCCAGAACTAATTTTTCCTCCTTAGTAATAAGGGCCACACACACACACACACATATATCTATCTATCTATCTATCTATCTATCTATCTATCTATCTATATATATATATATATATATAGATAGATAGATAGATAGATAGATATAGATATATAGATATAGATAGATAGATAGATGATATATATATATATATATATATATATATATATATATATATATATATATATATATATATATATATATATATATATATATATATATATATATATTTTGATGGTAGTGAAGCATGTGTAAGGACTAATGGGCATCTAAGTGAATGGTTCACAATCGGTGTGGGCGTTCGACAAGGTTGTGTGATGTCCCCATGGTTGTTCAATATAAATATGGATGGGGTGATAAGAGAGGTAAAAATACGAGTAATGCAGAGGGGGATGGCGTTGGTAATGAATGGTGTTGGATGGAATATCTCAAATTTGTTTGCTGATGATCCAGTACTACTTGCAAATACCGGACAAGAACTTGTTAGGCTAGTGCAGAGTTTTGCTGATGTCTGTAAGCGTCGTGCCTTGAGAGTAAATGTAGAAAAGGGTAAAGTGATGGTTACTGAGAGAGAAGGTGACTCCCAGTGCGATGTTACAGTGAATGGAGAGGGACTGGAATTGGTGAGAGAGTTCAGATACCTGGGTACAGTGACAGAAAACAGTAAAATGTGCAAAAGAAGTTGAAAGTAGAGCGACACAAGGAAGAAAAGTAGCTGGTGCAATAAAGGCCTTGATAAGAAACAGGCTTGAGTGTTGCAGCTGCACGAGGCTTACATGAAGGAGTGTTAGTGTTAGCTTTAGCATATGTGTGGCATGAGAATGAAAAGTCAAGAGTAAGAGCAGTGGACATGGGACTGCTGAGGAATATATGTGGAGTACAGAGGGTGGACAGAATACGAAATAATGTGATTCGTGAAAGATGTGGAGTGAGGAAGTCTGTGGACCCCAGAATCGAAGAGCGTACTGAGATGGTATGGTCATGTGGAGAGAATGGATAACAACAGAATGGTGAAAAAGGTATATCCGAGCGAATTTGAAAGAGGGAGGAGGCGAGGTAGGCCAAGGAGAAGGTGGGGAGATAAGATGGATGAGTGTGTGAGGAAGAGAAATTTGGAAGTCGGTGAGGGTAGGGAACTGACAAGAGATCGAGCTTGCTGGATGGTTGGTGTGAGGAGATGCGCGTGATCAGGGATTTGGCACCCCTTTTTAACGTGGCAGCGTCCGGATTGACTCTATTGGATTGGTTTGTGTGAAGCTACAGAATGTGGTGAATGTTTTTGGTTATCCGATAGAGCAGGAGTGGGGAGCGTCCGGCCTCCGGGCCGTATAAAGCCCGCAAGACCATTTGATCAGACCGGCAAAGCAATATATAAATGCAATTTCATAAACTCATGAACGAGTATACATAGATAGATAGATAGATAGATTGATTGATTGATATATGTTATGTACTCGGCTACAGTTGAATTTAAGTTGATAATTTTGTATGACTCGCGAATGATATTATAAATATCCTAATGGCCCTTAATAGGAGAAAGGTTCCCCACCCCTGCGATAGAGCCAGGATTCCGGGGGCTTGAATGATGTGTGAATGGAAGCGAGGCCCATTAGACTGGGCAAATCTGGACTGTCTGGACATTGCTACTCCTCACGCTGCCCTAGGGTGGGAAAGGAGGTCCGGATGATGAAGATGATTATATATATATATATATATATATATATATTCACTCTCATCTTAAATGTCAGGACCATCTGCCTAGCCCCGGGCTCCTACGCTCTTCATGAGGCAATGTAGGATTGGATGATGGATGGATGGATATATACATCGCCTTGAAAAACAATGGCGGGAAAAGAATACCAGCGAGAGATTAGGCAGAGGCGAAGGAAAGAATCCATTTCGCCATGACAGCAGCCCCCAGCATCCCTCTTGATGGCTGTGAGGAACAGCAACCATCCCTCACCACTTGCATAATGCTTGTGTGTCACTGAACGGGACAATGCCGTTGTAAAATCTCTGATTTCTGTGTCACTGCAAAATACGACGCAGTTATGAGTCCTATTTTTGTCACTGCAGAAGACACCGTAGCTCTGAGTTTTCATTTTTCTGCGGTACTGCAGGAGACACCGTAGCCCTGAGTCCCCTCTTTTGTGTCACTGGAGAACATTACACAGCCGTAAGACTCCTCATTTTTCTCACAATAGGATCCTTTGTCATTGCCTAACCTCATTTATAATTCTGTATTATCTCAGTTTGTAATGTTGTGTATGTACTTTTAATTTGCTGCTGTTCTGGGTACCATGTCTTACAGACGTATTATGTTGGCTGCATTGTTTCGCAAAACTCATCCAAGACTTTTGCTTTTTCTGTAGTGTTTTCTTAAATGATTTTCAAGGGCAGCTGCATTGAAAGTATTGCGCCGACACTGAACCACACGCAATGATCCTCTGGAGTTGGATGGCATCCCTCGCTCATGTGATTATGCTTGCATTAGCAGAGAACTTATTTCATATTTTAATTACTCACTTATTACACACAATAATGACATTAGAAATGAACGCTTTTACAATGACAAATCATCTTAATTCCGGGTTTCCACAGCCTATGTTTACCTTGTGCCAGTGTTCGTGTGGAATCTGTATCGTTCCCTAGTGAGCTTACGGCACTCATGGCCTCCACAAAGACGGAGTAGCCGGTACAAGCCTGAAGGTTCCTGATGACATATTCTGCACCGTCTGTACTATTTGGCAATGTCTCGGATCCCTCCGTATCTCTCTCCACCAAATGCGGTAGGAGACAGCGTCTGGGATATCGTTCCATCAGGTGTAGACACTGCTGGAGCTGGCAGCCAACTGCAGACCCAGAACTGAGAACATGGGATATGGCATCAGTAATGCGACTGTAAGACATCGAAGTTTAGGAAGGTCATTTTCGCTTAATGTGAGTATTTTAAGCTTTTCACTCTCCTGAGAAAAATAAATGAGACGAATTTATATAATTAACGATAAAGAGGCTTAAACCGATGTGTGTGTGTGTGTGTGTGTGTGTGTGTGTGTGTGTGTGTGTGTGTGTGTGTGTGTGTGTGTGTGTGTGTGTGTTATGAGTCCATATTATATTTACAAATCATAATTTGGTAGCAGGGAACGTATACGAACCTCGTCTACGAATCAACAGTGAATTCCTACAAAATATCAAGATTGAAAACAAAAAAATACCTCTCACAACAAACAACTCACAACCAGCTCCTGACAGTATTCTCTCCAACCAGCCCCCTCCGTCTCCCCGATCATCACGCTGATGTAGAGGTGAAGAGGTCACAGGACGCCTTGCAAGTAGTTTAACAAAGTACTGATACAAACAATCTTGAAGTTTCTTCGACGAACCAACGAACTACAACCATCTACAATCAACTACAAGTAACAACTCCACGAGTCGTCTGTATGATCTACACGCACCTACAAGTAACGACAGTCTTCATCCCACAACAAGTAAATCACAAGAGAAAAGGAACGAGAAAACCTCGAAAAGGAAAACAAAACAAACAAACGAAGAATGAGACACGACTCATAACTCACAACTACCAGACCTCACCCTCCTCTCTCTGCTACATCCACCCAACCTCCACTGCTGACGCAGGAGTGAAGAGGTCAAGACGACGAAGCAAATACCAAGTCCATATTCACATTTCATCCTACTCACTCATCTTCACTCAAGTTACTCATCGCTACTCATTTACTCACCACAGCTACCAGTGTGGGAAGTCGACGTCATCATGCGTGCTTGCTGAAAAGACGCCACGTCAGTCAACTCACCACCTGCACCATCATTAACACCATTCCCACCACGGTAAAAATTAGTGAGTTACATAGTTACTTCATTTATACAATACACAGTGATAGACAATAAGCTTCTGCACAAACATATAAAACGTGCTGTATAGTTACAGCTTAAATACACATACTTACTTCAGTTATCTGCATAACTCAAACACTAAATAATCACCAACAATAAATATTCTACACTGTATATATTCATTAATTTATTATAACATTTATCTACTACCAACGAGTGTTACCATTTATACCTACATAAAATACGTGTTTCATACATACAGCTATACATTATTATATCTACAAAGTGATAAAGAAAATATACCATCACAGTTACTCAGTGAGCGATTAAAAGAACTGTATTAAACATTTATTAATTAAAGCTACCTAGTGGAAACATATAAATTAAGTTACAAGGTAAACTAGAGAAAAAAAAAATGGCCAACACAAATGACGTTAGCAAGAGTGAACATCTTCAACACAATCGTGAAGACAATGATTTCCACACAGTGCTGACACACATATTACCCACGATAGGTACAAGTGAACAACAAGTCAGTGTAAATAGTTAATACTGTATATAGTGTATATATATATATATATATATATATATATATATATATATATATATATATATATATATATATATATAATAACAAAATATGGGACTCTATAATATCATTTTCAGTAATATCTGTGCAATATAAACTAAACCTTAAAAAAGAGTCCCAAGGGATTTAACTAGCAATTATGCAACCATGAACAACACAGAAAAAGCGTAGACAAACGAAGACAAACAAACTATAGAAAATCAATACATAAAAAAAAAGAAGAAGAAAGAAAGAAAAAAAGTAATAGAGTAAGATCACATATGTCAGGACTGCAATTATTACAATTATGTAACTACAAACGATATGTAACAATTATGTAACGACAAACGATTGCATTATGTTACACTTGCTACAATTATGTAACTACAAACAATATGTACCATTTATGTAACAGTTGCATTAACAAGATGTAACTTTTATGTAACTTTAACTACAATTATGTAACTACAAACGCTATATAACAATTATGTAACGACAAACGATTGCATTATGTTACACTTTGCCAATTATGTAACAGTTGCATTAACAAGATGTAACTTTTATGTAACTTTAACTACAATTATGTAACTACAAACAATATATAACAATTATGTAACAGTTGCATTAACAAGATGTAACTTTTATGTAACTTTAACTACAATTATAAGGCCAAGACGCTTATGTAACAGTTGCATTAACAAAATGTAACTACAATTATAAGGCCAACACAATTATGCATTACCACAATATTTTGTAACAATTCATAAAATGTTACAATTATGTATTACCACAATGCTACTACAATGTTATAAGTCATACATCTATACCACAATTCTGTATTACCAATATCATCATACAAGTTAGGTGAAATATTAGACATTACTAAAGGGATAACTCAGTATGTAATATATAACCTAGCAGTATTACCATTGCACAATTATATGCGTATGTCTGTTATACATACACATCTTACAAAATGTTATACAACAACCATTGCATTTATTCAAATATGTATACAACTTGTTTAAAATGTAATATTACTGGATAATTGCTATTTACTATAAATGTTATATGTATACAGTATTATAATCAATATTATATACTAATAGATTAGCATGTGTCAATGATAATTGCTGTCGGAGGAACTTCAGCTGCGTGGACCGAGCAATGTTATGAGTCCATATTATATTTACAAATCATAATAGATAGATAGATAAATAGACAGATAGACAGCTCTATGCGAGCCTGGGAATGATCTTGCAAGTTACACTGAGGAAAAGCTGACGACAGATTAGGAAGTAGCCAGTCAGATGATGCAGTTAGTTTGTCAGAGAAACACCAGGTGAACAAAGCCTAGTGACCATACACACACATAGACACATACTCACACACAGGCTTCTAGAACTTTCCAACCACAGTGAACACACGTGACACGACTCCTGTTTCACCAGAATTTAGGAAAGAGAGCTCAGAAGGAGAGAGGCGATAGAATAGGCAGGTAGTGGGGAGAAAGGCTTAGCAACTTGGAAGAGAGAGAGAGAGAGAGAGAGAGAGAGAGAGAGAGAGAGAGAGAGAGAGAGAGAGAGAGAGAGAGAGGGAGACAGGGACTCTACTTATACTCGTGTGCGAGAGACTTGTTAATATTTCCAAGACAAATAAAAATAGTCCCATACTTTTCTTTATCTCTCCTGTCATTGCATGACAAATGGGAACCAAGATTATCAACGTACAAACAACTCAAGTATAACAACCGCTCGTCCACAAGTCTAATATATATAACTTCTCTACAAGTAACTACAAAGTCTTTTTATGACGTGTGTGTGTGTGTGTGTGTGTGTGTGTGTGTGTGTGTGTGTGTGTGTGTGTGTGTGTGTGTGTGTGTGTGTGTGTGTGTGTGTGAGTGAGTGAGTGAATGAGTGGGTGTGTATGTGAATGAGTCATTTTTTTATGCAAGGAAGAAATATGTGCAGCAAGTGATGTGCTGTGTGGGATGAAGAGAAGACGGAGGGGAGTGCAAGGAACAGCGTGGTGGAATGAAGAGGTGAGATAGGCTGTGGCACAAAAGAAGAAAGCATACAATGAATGGATGAGAAATAAGGGCGTGGATGAAGTTGAGAGGCGGAAGAGAGAGTTTTATGTAGAAAGAAAGAGAGAGGTGAAAAGATTAGTCAGAGAGAGTAAGAAGAGAGTGGATGAGGAATTTGGAAGGAACTTGAGTGTAAAGTGGAGGGACTGTAAGAAAATGTTCTGGAAAGAGGTGAAGAAGTAAGACTGGGTGGAAGTGAAGTTAGCAGGGAAGTGAAAGATAAAAATGGTAGATTACTAGTGGACACAGAAGAAAAAGTGAGCAGATGTGGAGAGCACTTTAAGGCATTGTTGAACATAGAGGATGGAAGTAACGCAAGTATAAGTGGCTGGGGAATGGCTGAGAGAAGGAGGGAGGCGAGAAGACAGGAAGAAATCAGTAGGATAGAAGTTGTGGAAGCAATGAAGAAAGTTAAATTGGGGAAAGCCCCAGGAATTGATGGAGTGTGTGGTGAAATGCTGAAGCATGGGGGAGAGATAGTAGTAGAATGGACGTGGAAGATGTGCAGATTGGCCAGGGAGGAAGGTAGATTCTTGGAGGATTGGAAATCAGGTATAATTATTCTCTTGTTAAAAGGAAAAGGGGAAAAAGAAGTGTGTGGTAATCATAGGGGCATCTGTCTTCTTAGTATAATAGGAAAAGTGTATGGTAGGATACTTATTGACAGAGTTAGAGAAAGAACAGAGGAATTAGTTGGAGAAGAACAGGGAGGCTTTAGGAAGGGAAGAGGTTGTGTAGATCAGATATTCATTCTTAGTTCTTTAGTGGAAAAGTTTCTAGAGAAGGGAAAGAAGTTGTATGCGGCTTTCATGGATTTGGAGAAAGCATATGACAGGGTCGATAGACAAGGATTGTGGAAAGTATTAAGAATATATGGAGTAGATGGGAAGTTTTTGAATGCTGTGAAGAGTATGTATGATGGTGGTGAGGCTGCAGTGCGTGTGGATGGTGAACTGAGTGAATTTTTCTCTTTGAAGGTTGGGTTGAAACAGGGATGTGTCATGTCTCCATGGTTGTTCAATCTGTAAATGGATGGGGTAATGGAAGAGGTACAAGGTAGGGTAGTGGATGTTGGAGTGGCCCTGGTGAGAGAGGGTAGTGTTTGGAAACTCCCTCTACTGTTGTTTGCAGATGATACCGTGTTGTTGAGTGAAGACGAAGGGGAGCTGCAGGGCTTGGTGGATGAGTTTGGGAGAGTGTAAGAAACGGAATCTAAAGGTGAATGTAGGGAAGAGTAAAGTGATGGTCTTTGAGAGAGTTGAAGTCAGTGAATGTACAGCGAGGTTAGATGGTGAGGAATGGAAAATGTGAGTACGGTTAAGTACTTGGAGAGTGTGATGAGTAAGGATGGAGGTTTGGAGAGTGAAGTGCTTGAATGGGTACAGCAGGGAAGAAAGGTTGCTGGTTCCTTGAAAGCAGTGATAAGAAACAGGGAAGTGAGCATGGAAGTTAAAAAGTTACTACATGACAGTATTGTAATACCAACTCTAACGTATGGAAGTGATGCTTGGACGTTGTTGGAAGGACGCAAGTCAAGAGTGAGAGCAGTGGAAATGAGTTATTTAAGAGGAGCCTGTTGAGTCACATGGAGAGACAGGCTGACAAATGCGGATATAAAGAAGCGTTGTGGTGTGGATGTGGATGTGATAGGAAGAGTTATGAGGAATACACTGAGGTGGTTTGGCCATGTGGAGAGGATAGAGGTTGAAAGACTGACGAAGAGAGTGTATGTGAGTGAGGTGGAGGGGGAGAGAGGGAGGGTGAGGCAGAGGATGAGATGGAGGGATGGGGTGGAGAGGTATATGAGAGAGTGGGGTGTGAGTTGGGAGCAGGGCAGTAAAATGGCGAGGGGCAGGGCGACGTGGAGGCGATTTGTTTGTGGCCACCCCGAACGGGATTGAGGGGTCTGGCAATAGATAGATAAATAGATAGATGAAGGAACCAAAGGCCAGGAGTCTGCAAACTATTCCCTCCAAGGAAAAAAACAAAAACAAAAACAATACAAAAGAGAGCCAAATTGAAGGTCTATTAATTACGAGATGCCTGGACACACTGCGTTTGAAAGACTGGAGATCATAGGAAGTAGGAAATACAGACAGAAGGAGACAGTTCCAGAGCTTACCTGTTGCATAAATAAAGGACTGAGAGTAACGGTTAACACTTGCATTAGAGAGTTGGACAGAAAAGGGATGAGAGTTTGTTGCTAGACGGATGCTATGCTCAAGTCGTAGAGGTGGAGGGATACAAGCAGGTAGTTAAGAGGAACAGTGACCAGTGAAGTAGCGATAGAAAAGAGATACAGATACAACAGTGCAGCGAAGAGACAGATGTTGAAGGGAGCCAGTAAGAGGAGGAGAGTTAATGAGGCGAAAAGCCTTTGACTCCACCCTGTTGAGAAGAGCTGTATGTGGGGAGCCTCCCCACACGTGAGAGTTGTACTTTACACAGGAGCGAATAAAATCCGTGTATAAAGTAAACAACTGTGCAGGGGTAAAGAAGGTACGGAGTCGGCTTAGCACACCTAATCTATTGGAAACATATTTTAAAAGAGATGTAATATGATCTTTCCAAGATAAGTCCCGAGAGAATGAAACCCCAAGCATGCTCACGGATGATTCAGGATTGAACTGGATAATATTAATCATTAGTGAGTATAATGTGAGTATAATGTGTGTGTGTGTGTGTGTGTGTGTGTGTGTGTGTGTGTGTGTGTGTGTGTGTGTGTGTGTGTGTGTGTGTGTGTGTGTGTGTGTGTGTGTGTGTGTGTGTGTGTGTGTGTGTTTGCAAAATGAAGTTTAAGTTTATACATGGATGAAGTTATTGTAAGCCTCATTTAATTAAAGAGCGATTAATGGCCAATATTTGTTCACCCGTCAGCGCTAATCTTCTAATGATGGAAACTCCATTAAATATTTTTAACAGTAAAAAGAGGGAATTAAGAGCTAGAAACCTTTGAAAATGCCACCTGAAAGATAGGCTGGTCAAACTAAGTGATTAAAACAGTAGTAATTTAAAAGTGGGGAAGAGGGATCGCTAAAAAAGTAAACAAAGAAGGATCGCTGGAGAGCAAGCAAAACCAGCATGGATTCAGGTTACGTTGACAATGTAAACCCACAAATCCCTTTTGACTCTAGTATTAACAGTTTGTAAAGAGTCAAAATAGGGATTTGTGGGTTTACATTGTCAACGTTACTTGAATCTTTGTTGGTTTTGCATGCCTTCCAGCAATCCTTCCTTGTTTGTTTACTTTTTTAGCGATCCCTATTCCTCATTTTTAAATTACTAATTTTTTATTCACCTAGTTTGCTTACTTTTTTAATAACACATTTAAGAATTTAACAATCAAACTTGTTGCGTTTCAGTTACCATTAACGCTTTTATGTTATGACACTAAACACGGCATTTTTTTTATCATTTCCATTGTTGTGGTGTTATGGCATTCCACACACTGATTGTCGTAGATATCTTAAATTCTGGTCTTCGTTTTGTTTACTATAATTGTGAGGCCTCTTATAGTGGACATTGTTTCAGAATCTCTATATTTTGCAGATTGATTAAACAAAAGTTATTATTAAAAAGTTGTATTGAGTAAAATCTGAAATGCTATATGTTCAAACTGATTACAGGACAGAATCAAAATCAGTTGTTGTGTACTTTGCACGACTATTTTGCATAATAGTGGTTTTTGTTTTTTTGTTTTTTTGAAATTGAAAATGCAACACTACTACATTAATTACCGAAAAAATTGATGTAGGGGGCACTTCTTATGCCTCCCTCATGCCCTCTTCGCCCCCACTTCCTCTGCCTCTTCCTCATTCCCCTCCATCTCTTCCTCACCTCCTTCTCTGCGCCCCCCTGCAGTTGACTCGTGAGTTGGTTACTGTCACGATCAATTCCAATAACGTTGAAAAACTGATCGAAGTTTGGCGTTAGTTCACTTTAAGAAATGGTTACGATATCACAACGTGGTCGTTTCCAATTACAGCTCAACGTACAAACCCGCGCTTTGCAGTTGTCTCACGTGACGTCTGCACATGAGCCTGCTGGGACTACAGGGATGAACTAAAAAAGCTAAATAAAGCCTTGAGTTAAGAATTAATGTAACCGTGTAAAACCGCAGCGGTGTGTGTTAATATTACGCAAAGACCCTTTCTCACAATAGTGCTTCATTGCCCACGTAAGTAATCTGCTAGCTAGAGTTTTACACTCAGTAATAACGTAGTACAATATAAAATTTAATATAGTCACGCTGCTAGTGATGCACTATTGATACTTCACGGCAATGCCGTACTTGAATGGCTTCTCACGTGCTTGCAATGGCGTAGAGGAATCTCTGTATCCTCAGGTGGATGATCATCTTTCAATTAGATGTTTTAAAATAGGTCATGGACACGCGCAGTGACCCATTAACCACGACTGGCTAGTTTTTATCCCGAAATACCGAACAAATTTTCTTGTAGACCTGTGAAACAATAAAATGAATTATAATAATACGAACAAACGGGAAATTTCGAATTAGATCATAAGAACATAAGAAGAGGACAACTGCAGTAGGCCAGATGGCTTATGCTAGGCAGCTCCTAGAAGAGTAACAACTACTAGAATGAGTTAAGGATAGCAAAAAAGAAGGTTCTCCCCCGCCCTCCAAACCCTCCAGCCGAAGCTGGCAGGATAAAGTCAGAAAGAACAACCTAGCAGTATAGAAAATCTGGCGAGGACATATAATAGGAAAGTGTGAAAGGAGAAAAACGGACTATCATAGTGTAACCTGAAAAGGAAAAAGAATTAGTTAGCACTGGTTATAAGATTATTTTTTTTCTATACCCACCCCTTATTTGTCATATGCTTATCTAGCCTATACTTGAAACTCTCAGAGGAAGCAGCAGCAACTACTTTACTAGGTAGCTTATTCCATTCGTCTACTACTTTATTACCAAACCAGTTTCTTTCTATTTCCTTACAAAACTGGATTTTTTCTAGTTTGAAACCATTACTTTTAGTTCCATCTCGATGCTCACTTTTAGTACCGGTATCTTGCTAGTATCTCCCTTATTTACTCCCCTCATCCACTTAAACTCCTCAGTTAAGTCTCCCTATACTCCTCGCCTCTCTAGTGAGTGCAGATTTATTCTTTTCATTGTGTCTTCATATGACCAAACTTATTTATCACACTTCTTTTCCACATCATCAATGTTTGGCTGACCTAACCTATTGAAAAAGGAACCCTCAGGATGTTGTTTCAAGAGTAAGTTTGCATTCTAAGATGGTTTTTAGGTGATTGTTCTGTTAGGGTTTTCAGCAAATTCCTGGCCGATCCCTATTATGAACGACTAACAAGGTTCATAACAATACAGTTTTGCCACGGCTCATCAGTCGCCAAAGTCATTACTAGTTCCTGGTATTTCTTTTATCATCATTAATAAGTTTATATAGGTTCCCGAGTTTGTTGTTCAGTAAATATATACTGCATTAAAAAAGCATAAGGGTCAAATTTAAGTTAATCGGGATCTCGTCTTAATAATTTACTCTGATATCCTATGTCCATATAGATTTTCTCGCATATGGCCTTACCTTGTACAGTACGTGTAGCATTATATTGATGGCTGAAATGTCGGATCTTGCATTCAGCATCTTGTTACTGACTGTCAAGGGCTTTTTAATGCTGAGTATAAATCTTAGTGCTTTATTTTGAGTTATTTGTAGATTTTTCATTTGTGTTGAACGTTAAGCATCAAAAGGCACTGATGGGTAAGTTAATATTGATCTAATCATTGGTATATAAAGGTTTTCTTTTGAACGAACTGAGTTGTCATTAAATCTAACTAAATTGGTTAATATAACCCCTGTTCTTTTGTTTTCTTTTTTTCTGTGACAGATTTACCGTAACCATTTTTTATCTTTAGTAACGCACCTTCGTTTGTATCCTGTATTACACCATCATTTACTTCTACCTAAGGATAGTGTCGGTTACTTAAATCAATGATCTTAAATTTCCTACTGTTTGTCCTTGTTGTACAGTTATTTTCAAATTTGTTTTTACTTTGAATAGCTGTCTATATATTTCTTTTTACCATAAATTTCGACTTTCCAGGTGTCATTATTATCTGAGATATGTCATCGGCAAAAAGTGTATACTGCATTCATTCCTAGGAACAGGAGGTGAAAGATCAGTAGTATGGAATAACATTGAGCAGGTGACGACCATCATCCACTCGCTTGATGTAGTCCTGCCTACTTCTTCCTTCACATTTAACATTCTTTTTCTGCTTCTGCCTTCCCCTCTTCCTGTTTCTCCCATACTTTTTGAAACTTTTCGTTGCTCTTCTTTCCTTTTCAGGTGTGTTTAAATTAAGTGACAAGCCTAGTGGTTTCCTGTAAGCCAGGAAACCATTTGCAAAGCTGGGTGGTAACCAAATAAGCAACGCATACAACTTCCCTACGTGTCAACTAGTGGGTTGGATGAGGGTCAGTACCCCTCCCCGTAAAACAACTAACTCAAAGACAAACGGCCACCTCTTATGGGATATGACGTCTGGCTCTAGATACATAGACAGGTGATGGCATTCTCCTTGGGGAGCATCACTTAGTAGCCTAAGGGAAATTTTCGTCCCGTAAGAGTTTTTACAGTTTTATTTTCCACATCTATTATTAAAATAGTTATATAATATTTTTTTTCCAAAAATGAGGGTAATCTTAGTTGGAGTAACGTAATTTATAAATGACGCCCAAATGCCATACTTTGTCAACAGCATTTGAAACATCTCTAAGTATCAGTTTAACTTGGTCACATCCTGATATTGCCCTTGATACTATTTTTTTTAATTGCTGTTGCTGTGTGTGTCCCTCTATTCTTCATAAAAATCGTGCTGTTTGTTGTTAAATAAATTCTCTCTTAGATTAAAGAGTCTGCTGTTGATTAGTTTTTTCAATTAATTTCCTCAAAGCTTCCAACAGTGAAATCAGTCTGAAATTAGGAATGATTGTATTGTCATTTTCAGACTTAGGAATGGATAAATAAATTAGCTGTTTTCAAAGCATAAAAACATCCCTTTATTATATTATCACAGGTACTAACAGTCATTTTTTTTTATTTACTTACAACTGGAGTTCACTCATTCAGTGTGAGTAGAAAACAGAATAGTTCACTTTCTGTCATGTCATTTCATTTCCTTGTGGTAGTTTTTCCAGGCGTGTTATGAGGTGTTAAATGTTCAATCACCCCCCTCATTCATTAGTTTATTTCTTCCTCATGGCCACTGTCGAATTCCTGGGTCTGTTATCACTGATCCTGAAAATTTTTGCCATCCTCTGCTGTAGACTCTGTTTGTTATTTCTATTTCATTAAGAGTTATTACATTAGTCACAGGAACCGCGTAAGTAAGTACCTTACTTTTATACGAGTCCAGAAATGTTTAGAGCCTCCTGTAATAACTAGATTTTTTTCATAGTGAATCCCAATTTCCTTTCAATATCCTCCTGCATTCTCTTGTAAATTTTGTCTGTAAGTATCTGATGGTCCGTAAAATGCGTAAGATTGGACCAAATTCTTCTGTATAAGTTTTTGTTGTATGTATAACCGCTGTATTTTATTTATTTATTTATTTATTTTTAGTGCATTAGTGGACATTTGTGCTGGGAGGGGGTTGGTGATAGCCAATACCCTCTTCAGGCATAAAATGATCCACAGGTATACATGGCGAGTGATGAGAAGGGTGGGTGGTGAACTGAATGAAAGGAAGGCAATGATTGATTATGTGTGTGTGGATGAAAGGATGCGAAGATGTATATTGGATGCAAGAGTTTATAGAGGTTGGGGGAGTGGACTTTCTGACCACTACTTGGTGGTGGCCAGAATTAAAGTCCAAGTAAGATGGAGGAACAGAAGAAGGGAAAGACGAGAGGAAGGAGTAGTTGCAAGGAGAGTGGAAAGGTTACAAGAGGATGAGAAAAAGGCAGAGTATAAGAGAGAAGTGGAGGAACGATTGGGCAAATATGAATTGGAGCAGATGGGGGACGTGGAAGGTGTGTGTAGAATATTTACAGAAGAAATATGTGCAGCATGTGATGTGGTGTGTGGAAGGAAGAGAAGACGGAGGGGGGTGCAAGGAACAGCGTGGTGGACTGAAGAGGTGAAACGGGCTGTGGCACAAAAGAAGAAAGCATACAATGAATGGATAAGGAATAGGGGCGTGGAAGAGGTTGAGAGGCGGAAGAGAGAGTTATATGTAGAAAGAAAGAGAGAGGTGAAAAGATTAGTAAGAGAGAGTAAGAAGAGAGTGGATGAGGAATTTGGAAGGAATTTGAGTGTAAAGTGGAGGGACTGTAAGAAAATGTTCTGGAGAGAGGTGAAAAGAGTAAGACAGGGTGGAAGTGAAGTTAGCAGGGGAGTGAAAGATAAAAATGGTAGATTACTAGTGGAGAAGGGAGAAAAAGTGAGCAGATGGAGAGAACACTTTAAGGAATTGTTGAACGTGGAGGATGGAAGTAATGCGAGTATAAGTGGCTGGGGAATGGCTGGGAGAAGGAGGGAGGTGAGAAGACAGGAAGAAATCAGTAGGATAGAAATTGTGGAAGCAATGAAGAAAGTTAAATCAGGGAAAGTCCCAGGAATTGATGGAGTGTGTGGTGAAATGCTGAAGCATGGGGGAGAGATAGTAGTAGAATGGATGTGGAAGATGTGCAGATTGGCCTGGGAGGAAGGTAGAGTCCCGGAGGATTGGAAGTCAGGTATAATTATTCCCTTGTACAAAGGAAAAGGGGAAAAAGAAGTGTGTGGTAATCATAGGGGCATTTGTCTTCTTAGTATAATAGGAAAAGTGTATGGTAGGATACTTATTGACAGAGTTAGAGAAAGAACAGAGGAATTAGTTGGAGAATGAACAGGGAGGCTTTAGGAAGGGAAAAGGTTGTGTAGATCAGATATTCATTCTCAGATCTTTAGTGGAAAAGTTTCTAGAGAAGGGAAAGAAGTTGTATGCGGCTTTCATGGATTTGGAGAAAGCATATGACAGGGTGGATAGACTAGGATTGTGGAAAGTGTTAAGAATATATGGAGTAGATGGGAAGTTGTTGAATGCTGTGAAGAGTATGTACGATGGTGCGAAGGCTGCAGTGCGTGTGGATGGTGAACTAAGTGAATTTTTCTCTTTGAAAGTTGGGTTGAAACAGGGATGTGTCATGTCTCCATGGTTGTTCAATCTGTACATGGATGGGGTAATAAAAGAGGTACAAGGTAGGGTAGTGGATGTTGGAGTGGCCCTGGTGAGAGAGGATAGTGTTTGGAAACTCCCTGTGCTGCTGTTTGCAGATGATACTGTGTTGTTGAGTGAAGACGAAGGGGAGCTGCAAGGCTTGGTGGATTAGTTTGGGAGAGTGTGTAAGAAACGGAATCTAAAGGTGAATGTAGGGAAGAGTAAAGTGATGGTCTTTGAGAGAGGTGAAGTCAGTGATTGTACAGTGAGGTTGGATGGTGAGGAATTGGAAAATGTGAGTACGTTTAAGTACTTGGGTAGTGTGATGAGTAAGGATGGAGGTTTGGAGGGTGAAGTGCTTGAAAGGGTACAGCAGGGAAGAAAGGTTGCTGGTTCTTTGAAAGCAGTGATAAGAAACAGGGAAGTGAGCATGGAAGTGAAAAAGTTACTACATGACAGTATTGTGATACCAACTCTAACGTACGGAAGTGAAGCTTGGACGTTGTTGGAAGGACACAAGTCAAGAGTGAGAGCAGTGGAAATGAGTTATTTAAGAGGAGCCTGTGGAGTCACATGGAGAGACAGGCTGACGAATGAGGATATAAAGGAGCGTTGTGGTGTTGATGTGGATGTGATAGGAAGCGTTATGAGGAACATACTGAGGTGGTTTGGCCATGTGGAGAGGATGGAGGGTGAAAGACTGACGAAGAGAGTGTATGTGAGTGAGGTGGAGGGGGAAAGAGGGAGGGGGAGGCCGAGGATGAGATGGAGGGATGGGGTGGAGAGGTATATGAGAGAGGGGGGTGTGAGTTGGGAGCAGGGGAGTGAAATGGCGGGGGACAGGGCGACTTGGAGGCGATTTGTTTGTGGCCACCCCAAACGGGACTGAGGCGTCTGGCAATAGATAGATAGATAGATAGATTTTTAGTTCTTTGTGTATTTTACTGTGGGTCAATTTTCTAAATGTTATTTTTTGTATGTGCTTGTCAAGTGCTTGTGTAATTGATGTTGTTAACTAATTGATTTCTTCATCAGTGAAATCTGTCAGTTTATTACCCAAGAACCAATTGGGATAATCAACAAACTCCAGTTGATACGTTTTCCGTTTTCCAGTAAGCTCTACCCATCATACTCATACATCACTCTTTAGTTGGGATTTGGATAGATGATGTAAATAGCAACATAAAAACCGGTGAATGGTCACGAGCTGTTAACCCGTCACGTCCTGAGGTTTTCCGCACCTCCGACATCCCCCAGTCCCGAGGTATTTTCGATTTTTTTTTTTTTTTTTTTGCTAAAACCTCCGCTTTTGGTGAGAAACATCGAAAATTCATAGAGAAATCGCTTACCTGAGGTTTAAAATACTCAATCGAGGTAGGAGTTCCTCCTTACCTGACTGGGTTTTCTAACATGCTGGCAGCAAAGAAAACGAGTTCTATGGGAGGGTAACTATTTTATCCACTCATAAACGGTATTTATTTATTTACTTGGTACGAATTTATATGTAGTATGAGAGTATATTGGTTTTCAAGCAGTAATATAGGCATTATAAGCATTGTTTCAGTCACTAACTAATCACCATTCATGACCTTTTTTTCTCACATTACCTGATCATCATTTCTGACTGTTTCTTCCTCTAATGCTATGTAAACCTTGTCCTTCACATTGTTATTGATTGGGGAATCACTCTGGCCCTGAATGTCTTTATTGGCCAGGTCACTGGTAACAGGTGAATTGCCAAGACAATGGCGTGACGGGGGGAGGGGGGAGGTTATGCGGTGTAAGGCATTGTCCTTGATTGGCATCTTGTAAAGGAATAGAGGAAGGTGTCCCGTGTATACATACGAAAAATCATGCGCGAAAATTGAAAATTGTGCAAATTAGGGACCTTGCAATTGCACGAGGTACCGGTACGTCGCCGGGACTGGCAAATGCAAATCGTTGCAATGTACCCATATGTCGACGGGACGGGGCGGGTTAAGGGACCATGTTCATTTAGATGTTTTAAATGATCTTTATTATTACTAAATCTTCTGTCTGTTGTACCTGTGTTCTATGTATGTGAAGAAATCTGTCTTAGATGTTTTAGGCTTCTGAATTAATTTAGGGCTGAATATTTCTTCCTATATCATTGTAGTCTCTTTGTCCAAAGACAGTACGGTATGCATTACATTCAAATCTCCGGTAATATATACTGGTTTAGAATATTTCATCAATTTAGTTATATATATCATTAGCAGGAAAATATGGTCGTCTTGGAGATAAATAAATGTTTCAGTAATAACATCACCTAAAGTTGTCTGTAACTTAACTACTGGTAAAATAATCATTTAATTCATCTTTAATAAATGTTTTGACAGCTACTGCTACCCCACCATTTAATTACTCAGCTTTATTTGATTGGTACACATCATTGAGCCAGGTAGACAAAGTCGATGGTCATTATTTTTGTACGGAATATATCTGTGTGTGTCTGTCTGTGTCGAAAACTCAAATATCAGAAAGTATTGATTGCCGAAGGAAAAGTTATTAATAAAAATTGTTTTGAGTCACAATTTGAGTTCACATGTCACTCAGCCAGTATTGAGTCACCTGGGATGCATACATAATAGTCGGGTTTTCATATAACAGTATTATTACAGTCTTCCTTGCCCACAGATGATGGGTAGCCTTGTAATCTTTTTCATTATTACAGCTGAAAGTGGCTATTCAGTAAAATTACATCTGGGTCCACTACTGCATAGCTTTTGCTTGACTGTATCTTATTTCTTGGACATTTTTTTAAATAGCAGAACAGAGGAAGGAAAAACAAATGAATAAAAAAATAATAATCTATTCACAAGATTACTGGTGTCCTCCACTCATAAAATATCTGTAACGGTTGGATTTGAACAGCTTTAGGTTGAAGTTTGGGAGGAAACATCTCTGGGGAAGTGAG
This sequence comes from Coenobita brevimanus, assembly GCF_032717465.1. Lineage (NCBI taxonomy): Eukaryota > Metazoa > Arthropoda > Malacostraca > Decapoda > Coenobitidae > Coenobita > Coenobita brevimanus. The sequence continues at coordinate 14,228,303 of NC_137055.1, read as the reverse complement.
TTCCAGAGAGAAGCAGTTCAGGGAATGAAAGAATTCTGACAGGCAGAAGTTCTGCAATATGGCTGAGTGACATTCCAGTCATGAATGCTGGCAGCTGCCCATGTAGCACGAGGGAAAGCTTGGGGAGGTGGCATAATGGACGCAACTTCGTCTGAGCATTTGCCACAAAAATATCTGTAAAATGATACAAGGGAGGCAACATTCCTTCTTACTTGTAGGGGGGGGGGGAGTTTATTTATAATAGCAGGGTTATTATTAATTCCAGCAGTTTTTTAATGCAACCTCTCCACATCCATTCCACAAGGGTGAGCAGTATTCAAGCTGAGAGCGCACATGACTTTTATAAATTATAGCTAACTGCTCGTCAGTGAAGAAGTTACTGACTCTGTACAATAATCCAAGTTTCTCTGAGGCGGTTTTAGCAAGTGATCTGACATGAGAGGTCCAGCTGAGGGCATTGTTAAATGAGATGCCGAGAATTTTCTTAAACTGTTTTGGAAAACTTTAATTCTCCTTAGCATATTGATGTTTCTGCTTCATGTGCAGGGAGAGAGACTATAAACAATCCATTTCTTGTTTTTCTCCATGATGATTCATCCGAATTCTTATACTAGGACTTTGTTAATTTCATTTGTCTTTCGCTCAGAAATGAGTTTTGGAATCATTTCGTATGATTCTGAATCCGTATATATCCATTTTTTTTTTATCCACTTAATGTACTTTCAATTATTTCTTTATGTGGCAGTTCCTTGGTTAGGAGAGGCACTTGGCTACCAAAGTATACATTCAAATCAAAATCCTCTGCTACAAGTAAGTAGTGTGTATTTCCTTCTGTACTCTGTTTCTTTTTCTTTTTTTTTTTTTTTTCTGGTGCACATAATTAATATCTCCTACTGTCTTCCCCGCCACCTGACCCACTGATGAAAACTCACTTCCATCCCCTGCACCCATTAGGATTTCAACTGAAGTGTGAGACTTTCCTTTTTGCTTAACAGACGTTGCAACATTTGACTATGGTTCAACCTCCATACGAGTATCATCTTCAGTGGTACCCTTGCCAATGGCATGCAACAACTGTCTTTGAGTCTGGGATTTCGGGAAACCACATCTCTATGAATTCGTTTTCTTTAGCATCATGTTAAGTTCGTCTTTATTGCAGATTGGCTGGCTTCTTTAGTTGCTTCTCTCACCACTTGTGTTAGGTTTTATTTATTTCTTGCTTTTCGTCTGTTGCTCATCTTCAAGTTTTTCATTGATCTCTTTTCTTAGTATACATTTTATAGGTAAGTTACAATAGTTAAATGTTCACGATTTTCTCTCATACAATTCAAATATGCTTTAGAACTCTGGGAACATTAATTCCAAATATAATACGACTCTCCACATTCAGAACCAATCTTATCTTCTAATGTACCCTCTCTAGTCTGGTGGTCCTCTAGAGTACAGCACCTGAAACGAATAAGCAAACTCATACATTATTCATTCTGACACTGTATACAGTATATGCAACACTCATACTGTAAGCAGGCAAACATGGCTTGAGTATTCTACTGGCAACAGTAACTTCACTCCATCTTATTTTTGCTATTTTTATGGCTAATTGGCTTTTAAAAACTGTCCGTCTTTGAGTTATCTCTGGTGGAAGCCATATTGTTATACCACTTTGTTGAAATAAGTTTTAGGATTGCCTTTATAATAATTTGTCAGTTTCTGCTTCATTTCTTCAAATAATCTTATATCTAGCTTTCGTAGGATAATATCTTATAAAGGCTGTCTGCAGGTTCCCACAGTCCTGTTCTCTTATTTCCTTTGCCCCTTTCAGTTATCTCAAGTATTATTTTAGTTGTCATTTTCATTATAACTTTTTACGAAATTCCTAGATACAATTTATTTTACAAAAAAAAAGGCCTTATACCTACCTACCGGTCACTTGCATAACTCTCTCAACTAAGAAGGCCGCGATATTATATCCTCCCTTCCCCTTCTAAATGGGGTGTCCTGAGGTCTTGATAGGACAAGGGATGATGGATAGCCTGCTTCTAGAGTACCACCAAAGGGGACCTAGCCTGTTACTTGTTTAATACTCGGCCTGCCTCTGTTAATTTTACGAGCTAGTATTGGTTGACCAGTGCGTTGCCGATCAACCACCAATTAACCATTTATTTGACAGATACAGGACCAAGGATGTCACATCCCAGTACAAGTATCCTTCAAAGGAGACAAGCAGAAGGCAATACATAAGGCTCCACTCACTGAAACTGGCCGGACGATCAGGTACCTGTAGTTAAGCACCGCTGGTATCTCGATAAGTATCCTTAAGGCACTGACTGGATACAAGATAATTCATCAGCCACGCGGCTCTTTTGTTCTCACATGCTCTTCAGACAAGATGTCCATTTTGCATCATTGCTTTAAGACATCCATACTGATATGCTTTTTTGACGTATCAGATCAGACTATAGCGAAATTATCGAGAGAGGTTCCGAGATCCCCCAGTGAATTATGATGCTTAGTTATCTTCACCCCACCCCCCTCACCACTACCACAATCATCATAACCACTACCACCACCATCACTCCCTTCTCAAACTTAAGGATATTTACTTAGTGCAAACCCCCATTCCCAACATCCCAAAAGCCGCTAAACAGGCTATGCGACAACAATGGTAAGCCAAGCAGTAGCAGGTGTCAACACTTACCAACAGCAGTGGGTACATATCAACAACAGCCTCCCGTCTTACCTGTGTCATCTCTCTGTAAAAACGAATAATTTTGAGTCTTAATATACAGCAAAGCGAATTATTTCATTCTCTCTTCTGTGACTGACAGAATTGTCTTTTCTGAACTATAAGGAATTGAAAGTACATACCATGGTACGTTAGTGTGTAAAAATTATAGTGGTGAATCAGGTCTAGCAATATCAGCCGACAATAAAATTCTAACTTACACCGGTAACGGTTTTCATACATCACAATATTTACCTACGTTAATAGCAATGTATTCGAAAAACCGGCATTCATATTAAGGAAGTAGATCTTTGTAAAGTAAGCCTGAAGGTACTACCTGGCGGAATGTCAAAATGGCACGACTAAACCACGTAGGAATATTTACAGTATATTACATAGTTACATGTCATTAATTAGGTAGGATCAGGGGAAGAAGAGGGTGAGGGACTGCTAATGTGACCACATTCGCTTCTAAAACTGCACTGAGAGAGAGAGAGAGAGAGAGAGAGAGAGAGAGAGAGAGAGAGAGAGAGAGAGAGAGAGAGAGAGAGAGAGAGAGAGAGAGAGAGAGAGAGAGAATGATGCATTGTCTGCTGTGTAATGCCAGAGGTCTACAAACTGAAAAATTATTTGCATTCTTTTGTATTCATTTACTTGTCAGTTTATCCATATTTTTTGTGACACGTACACAATGTACTTTTAATAGGTATATCTTATAAATCTGGAGGCTTTAAACACCATGTCTACATGACAAAGCTAGTATTACTGTATGAAAGTGTAGATTGCATTGGTGGTGCGCCACGGGACTGGCAGCCACAATTTAAAATGAATAACACACTTTTATTAAGTTGAGTGACTCAGAAACAGACCCGTTCCAAAGACGGCCCATGGAAGGATCCAGCAACCATTGTGCTCTTAAGTAACAAGTACGTTCGTATATTGCATTAAAGTTAAACATTTGTAGGATTGTTCACTAAATGAATCATTTAACGGAAAGGAAAGCCCAAGGTTGTGGTGAATATTAAAATATTCTATGACAGATGCTTGCGAGAAAGGAATAAAATGTGTGCTCCTCCTTAGAAACAAAATAGTCCAAGAATTTTGGATCGTCAGTAGTGTCCAGATGAGAACACAACACACACTTTATGTCTATATATTTAGAGAGTGGCAAGAGAGCCTTAACCAGAGTGTGGAGAATTCAGTAAAATAAAGCTTGATAGCACGAGAGGAAGTTAAAGAATGGTGCAAAACTGACAGCATTGAAAAAGTAAAAAAATAAAGAATCGGGGTGGTAGTAGTAGCTGTTCCCTAGGCAGTCTGGCCGAACAGCCCTGAGTTCCTAAGGAAGGCCACGGCCGAGACCGGGCTTTCCCACAGAGCCCTCACGGAGTGCATGTTGTGTTGCTGGCTCAAGTGATTGTGTGCAATGCAGTCTTCCATAATGTGCTTAACAGTATGGGGTGCTGCGTTGCATCCCGGACAGGCATCAGCGACTGAGGGTTGTTGTAAGTGGCCTCAACCAACTGAATTTGGTGAGAAGAAGAAAGCCTTAGAAGAGGAGTGATAAAGTTTAGCAAGCAGAAAGTTGCAGGAAAAAACACGAATATTGCAGAAAATTATGGAAACTTACTAAAATAATGACGAATAAATTCCTGAAAGGTTGCGACGGGGATAGGAAACAATACTGAGGACAGTTACGGCCCATTCTGAGGCATTTTGAAACCAAGTTATTGGTCATCATTTTCAGAATATATTTAAAAACAAATGTGAATAACGTATTACACATGTAAGTTGGTGCAGTTAGAGGAATACGTTCAGGAGAGTCTTCTGAATAACTCCCAATTCTGATGGGTTGGTGAAACGTTTCAGAACAAAAAATGACAGGAACTGGAATCCTGTGAGCCAGTGGAATGAAAACCTCACCCTTATTTAGCACTAGCTTTCCATCCACCCTGTTCAGCATGGACAACAGCAACCAAAGAAGGATTATATAACATGTCTACTGAGTAAGGACTGACAAGCGATTTCTGAGTAAAGATTGACAAGTGTCTACTAAGCAAGACTAACACGTATCAAATGAGTAAGAATTAGTAAATGTAAACTGAGTAAGGATTTAGCCTACATGTGTCTCATAAATAAGGTTTAACGCGAGTTGACTAAATTAATGGATAAAGATATATGACTAGGATTCCCAGCCCAAGACTCGTTTCATATGACTGCTTCACTGGTGGCGACATTTAAGTGGTATTTAGTGGTTCAGAAACATGAAGACTTGATAATTGGTTCGTCTCGCAACCACCACACGAATACCACCGTTAAGACTTTTGAGCCCCGACAGCCAGAACAATGTTTTTTCTTCATTATTACTAGAAAAAATGCTTTGCAACTAGGGATTGGATTTAATGACTGGTGGAAATTTTCATTTAATTGAAAGCTGGAGTTTTGGATCAGTTAATCATGAAGAGAATTAAAAACAAGGAACACTCAGAGAGAGCAATGCCCTAGCCAGACAATTGGTCTAAGGGCCGAGCATTTGACTTTACCCTTTGAAACCGACCTCTTGACCGACAGCTCTCAGATTCGAATTAGTTTATTCTTGCCTGACTCTTAACATTTTCACCAAGTTTGGCCGAAATCTGATCAACGCTGTTCAAGTTAACGTTGCCCTGCAACGTTGACTTTTGACCATTTCCAGTGACATTGACCATTTGACTGTTCTCAAAAATGAATCCCTTTGCCCATGCCTCGTAATGAACTCTTCCACAATATTTTATCTGAATGGGATAAAAACTGCTTAAGCTGACCTTGTCATGTGTCATCAACCTTTCAGTTATTGTTCTCAGAAATGACTGGTTAAGTCCCTGACTGATACTAAATACCTCCGCCACGTTTGGTCCAAATAAAATCAAAATTGTTTTTGTTATTCTGCCCACACACAGACTCATAGGTAGAACTTTGACCTTGCCCTGCGACTTTGACTTCGATCGACTGTTCTCAAAATCGATGCACCTCGTCATCCTTAAAAAAAAAAAAAAAAAAGGTAAAGTCGACATTGCTAGGTCAAATTTGACGTAGCCCTGTGACTTTAACGTTTAACCTATTGTTCTCCAAATGGTCAGATCAACTCCATCGCTATCCCTTAAACCTTTCACCGAGTCTGATTAACATCGAATAATATTTTTTTTTTCATTCACACACACACACACACACACACACACACACACACACACACACACACACACACACACACACGCACGTGCGCGCGCCATCAACATATACACTGTAATCCTCTCGCCTTGCGTGTGGGGCTGTTTTTAAATCACTGTATAGGCATACCTATACAAACTCTGTTGCTCGTAGGTAAAGCACTCACAGACAACACCCATTGCAGAAGGAGCCTCACTGTTTGTTGATATAAAGCTGGACTCAGATAAATGACTAAGACTTCATTTCCATGAGTATTTCAGGATAACAGAAAAACATATTATACTGCATTCTGTTACTGTTCACTCTGTAAAATAAGAAACGAATATAAAATAGTCACTGCGCAGAAAATTTTACCTCAGCCTCTCCTCGCTTGTATCGGACTGGCCACTGGACCATGAGAGATAAGATACATTCAACAACATCCTAATTTTTACTAGACTGGCGTGAACATGTGCAGTATCAATGACAAACACTGAGACCTTATCTGCCCAAAATGTGATAAGAGATATGTGAGCTTTAGAACAGGCGAGGGCACTGAGTAAGGCAGTATGTCAAGTAACGAGGGAACTAAGGAAGGCTGTCAATTGACAGGTGAAGTAGGATGGGGGGAATAAGGTATAGTGCTTAGTGATAATAAAGACTGGATTTTAAGGTATAAGTAAGGTGGGGTTATAAGTGAGAAGTCAGGTAGGATGCCAAGTGAGGAGTAAGGTAGGATGCCAAGTGAGGAGTAAGATAGTATGCCTAGTGAGAAGTAAGTTAGGAAGCCAAGTGAAAAGTAAGGTTGGATGTCAAATAAGAAGTAAAGTAGGATGCCAAGTGAGAAGTAAGGAAGGATGGCAAGTGAGAAGTAAGGTAGGATGCCAAGTGAGAAGTAAGGAAGGATGGCAAGTGAGAAGTAAGGTAGGATGCCAAGTGAGAAGGTAGGATGCCAAGTGAGAAGTATGGAAGGACGGCAAGTGAGAAGTGAAGTAGGATGCCAAGTGAGAAGTAGGGTAGGATGCCAAGTGAGAAGTAAAGTAGGATGCCAAGTGAGAAGTAAGGAAGGATGCCAAGTGAGAAGTAAGGTAGGATGCCAAGTGAGAAGTAAGGTAGGATGCCAAGTGAGAAGTAAGGAAGGATGCCAAGTGAGAAGTAAGGAAGGATGCCAAGTGAGACGTAAAGAAGGATGCCAAGTGAGAAGTAAGGTAGGATGCCAAGTGAGAAGTAAAGAAGGATGCCAAGTGAGATGTAAGGTAGGATGCCAAGTGAGAAGTAAGGTAGGATGGCAAGTGAGAAGTAAAGTAGGATGCCAAGTGAGAAGGTAGGATGCCAAGCGAGAACTGAGATAAGATGTTGGATAATAAGGAGTGTTAGACAGCATGTCCCGTAACATGAGAAGCATGGAAGATTGCCAAGTATTAAAATAAATAGCCTATCAACTGAAGCGCGGGGAAAGACAAGACGCCAAGATAAAAGCATCTGATTAATGGCTGTCGACTACACGAGGCTCATTATGCAGACTATTCCCAAGTATACAACTTACACTAATTTTTTTAAAAGATGGTCCAGAAAAGTACTGTCCCATTAAATGTTTTTCAACTTCTCTTAGACAGAATACAGTCATCGTTCTTATATTTGATATTACTGTCTGTTTACCAGATATCCCCTCCCCCCATGTTCCTGAAAAGTCACTGAGTGGTGCCTCACCTGGAGTTGGTGAGCGATGGTGGCGGCTGCCAGCAACAGCAATAGCGAGCACCGCCACAGAGACATGATGAGACGAAACTGACCGCCACAGCAATGGCCACTTGGCCTCACCGCCCCGCACTCCATTATCTCACTCGCTACCGCATACCTCACCACCAACTGATAGTAGGAAACTCAAGTATTCTCTGCAGTTTTATATATATATATATATATATATATATATAGATAGATATATATATATATATATATATATATATATATATATATAGATAGATAGATAGATAGATAGATAGATAGATAGATAGATAGAGAGAGAGAGATAGATAGATAGATAGCTAGATAGCGAGATGGATAGATAGATAGATAGATAGATATAGATATATACGAGTATATATAGATATGTATAAAACTTTTATCAAAGCTTTTTATTTACTTTGGGTGTGAGAAAATTTATAGTATTAAGCTGATGGCCTCAGATTGTCTGTGAAGTGCATGTAATCAGAGAGAGAGAGTGGAAATTGAGGCAACTTTTGGTATTTTTTGCCTGTGTCCTTATGCATGGCTGAAGTTTGGTAGACAACTAAGGCTTATATTAGCCCTCCACAATAATAACACTTTCAGAAGATCGCAGTCAACCATAAACACCATATCCTTGTAGGTTTTTCAGAAGCGTGGCAAGAGTGCGGTTGTGAGTGTGGTTACTATAGCAACGACCTTGAGGCAGGCTGGCTCAGCTCACCAACAGCTGCATACACCTTCTCGCTTCACCACCGCACCACCTTGCCTCCACCAGCTCCTTTCACCACACACACACACACACACACACACACACACACACATACACACACACATGTATGTTTGGCTTGCATTGTCACTTGATTCTAGCACCGCAGTGCCACTAGAAGTCTGGGTATTACTACAAGGTCCTACTACTACTACTACTAGTACTGCTATACTCGTGACAGCGAGAGGTGGCAGAGAAGCACCTCCCTCAGGGAGGAGTGAGGCTTTCCTTCTCTCGTCCCTGATTGGTCTACGGAGATGAGCAGAATGGGGTGGTGTGACAGCGCTTATACTGTATTTCCCTCCAGTACTGTCACCAAATTGATCGCCATTGTTCGAAGCTATATCTATTGGTTACAACAGTTAATATGCGTACATAGAATATTACCTATGGAATATTACAATACATACAGGTGTGCATGTTGATATCTTAGAATATGAAAGACAAGTAAAAATATATAAGGAGTAAAACATTAGAAAGGACAGTATAGTACTCATCATAAGCCAAAATCGGGAAGGGAGAGAGAGAGAGAGAGAGATGGGTTGAAGGGGGGAGGCTGGTGCAGTACATTTAAGGTTATTAAATTACGGTGATGAATCACGGATGACTTAATGAGCCTTATAACGAAATACTGATTGGTATAAGTACGGCTTGACAAATATAATATTTTCCTTTGTATTTGAAGGTCATGAAAGAAGAGATTAGAGAATAAAATGGAAATACACCATAACAAATTTTAAGAAAAAACGTACATACATACATACATACATACATACATCTATACATACGAAATGAGAGAGAGAGAGAGAGAGAGAGAGAGAAAAACACCTGTCAGGTGAAGATGTCTTTCCAAATGAGACGATACACCTGTGCTGGTCATTAAATTGACTCCTAACCTCACTCACACACCTCCCACCCCACAATCCACAAATCATAGGCATTCCTGTGGGAAGAGAGTGGGACAAGCTTCTCCGCCACCTTTCGCTGTCGCGACTATACTACTACTTACTACTAGTACTACTACTGCTACTACTACTACTACTGCTATTATTATTATTATTTTCAGTATTATTATTATTATTATTACCATTACTACTACTACTACTACTACTACTATTATAGAAAAAAAAAAAAAAACAGTTATCCATTTACTGTCCGTTATCCTCTATATTTTCCACTATAACAGAGTTTTTTCCCCGTGATTTGTACTTTTTCATCATAATAAATATGTACACATACAAAAACTTTCAGTAACAATAAGGTACTGATTTCAGTGCATTATCACTTTATAAGGCAGCTGTGATGGCGGTGATGGTGATGATGCTGGCCATGGTGATCCTGGTGGTGATACTGATGGTGGAGGCAGGTGATGGGCATGTGTCTTGAGGCCATAAAATGTATGTGACTGTGCACCTGCACCTGCATTCTCTGATGTACCTGCCTGTGGTGATGAGGCAGGCTGGTGTTGCAAGGCATAAGGAGAGGCAGGTTGGCTTGTTGAGGCAGGTGGCAAGGCACGTGGTGAAGCAGGGCAGCAAGATGAGGCACATGATAAGGCAGGGCTATGTGGCAAGGCATGTGGTGAGGCAGGGTGGTGGGGCGAGGCACATGGTGAAGTGGGGCGGCGTGATGAGGCACGTGGCTTGCCAGTTCGAGAAGCAGGACGAGAGACAGGTCGACTGGTAGGTAGAGCGGTTAGTGAAGAGGCTAGTGTAGTGGCAGGTCGAGTGGAAAGTTCTGTGGTAGGACGTTAATCACACGCTGGTGCGAGGCTTGCCCCACGGCGCTTCCTTCTCCCTCCCTCCTCCACCTCCACCCCTTCTCCACTCCCTATTTCCCCTTCCATCTCCTCATCCTTGTCAATCTCTATCTCCAGGATCGTCAATATCCTCTGAACCATTCCCATCATCGGAAATAGCAGATGAACATACATGGGGAAACAATGGGCACACAGTGGAGGACTCACGTGATCCACGCTCCTCATCCGATGCATAAATATTGACACTTATCAAGGCAAAGTCGCTTTTCTCAGAGGAAGAGTCACTTTCCCCACTCACAAATGGCGATAATGTCATCCCAAGTTCACTCCCTATCACACTATCACTAAGGCCTTTTTTTTTTGTCCTTTGGACTTCCTTGATGTTGATGTCGGCAGCCATGGACGCTCAGCTGAGGATCCGGACACAGGGAAAACTCTTTATGTTGGTCTATCCATTACGAAGGTACGCAGAAAACTGGAGTATGACTGGGATGCATGAAGGAAGGTTGCCAGTGGCTGCATGTTGTGAAAATAACTTGCAAAATGGTCAACAGTGTCACGAAACACTAGATCATGTATACATGCCACCCGGACGTACCTCTGCCATCATCTATACATGACATCCACATGCTACGGATTAAGTCATTAATAATATTGCACTAGTTAGTACAAGGAAAATCATAATATCATGATATTTTTGGTTCTCATTCAATCTCATTCCCTGGGAATAATGTTGAACATTTAATATTCTGCATACCATAACTAGTTAACTAGGTAATTTTTTTTTATGCTAGTAAGAAAGAACCAAAGACTGGGAGCCTGCAAACAATTCCAAGAAAAAAAAAACAATACAAAAGTGAGCCAAATTCAAGATCTGTTCATTTCGAGATGCCTGGTCACATTGAGTTTGAAAGACTGGAGATAATAGGAAGAAGGATATACAGACAGAGGGAGACAGTTCCAAAGTTGATGTGTTGCATAAATAAAGGACTGGGAGTAACAGTTAACTCTTGCATTAGAGAGTTGGACAGAAATGGGATGAGAATTTGTTGCTAGACGGGTGCTATGTACCCGTCATAGAGGTGGAGGGATGCAAGCAGACAGTCCAGAGGAGCAGTGATCGTGGAAGTAGTGAGAGAAAAGAGATAATGAGGCAACAGTGCGGTGAAGAGACAGAGGTTGAAGGGAGCCAGTAAGAGGAGGAGAGTTAATGAGACTAAAAGCCTTTGACTCCATCCTATTGAGAAGAGCTGTATGTGGGGAGCCTCCCTACACATGATTAAGCTGATCAGCTGACTGACCAAAACATTAAAGATGGCGGAGGCTCCCTCGTCCAGCACTGCCTGAAGAAGTTTATTTGATGAAGTTTGTTTGCACAAGTGTCAACAAAACTTACATTTATCACATTAACCCATCATATTCCGAGCTATTTCGCACCTCCGACACCCCCCAATCCTGAGGTATTTTCGAAAAAATTTTTTTTTGGCTAAAATCTCCGCTTTTGGTGAGAAACATCGAAATTTTGTAGATAAATCGCTCACCTGAGGTTTAAAATACTCAATCCAGGTAGCAGTACTTCCTTACCTGAATGGGTTTTCTAACAGGCTGGCACCAAAGAAAACGAGTTCTATGGGAGGGTAACTATTTCACACCACTCATAAACGGTATTTATTTATTTACTTGGCACAAATTTATATGTAGTACAAGAGTATATTGGTTTTCAAACAGTAATATAGGCATTATAAGCATTGTTTCACTCACTATCTCATCACCATACCTGACCTTCTTTTGCCACATTACCTGATCATCATTTCTGACTGTTTCTTCCTCTAATGCTATGTAAACTTTGTCCTCCACATTGTCATCGGTTGGGGAATCACTCTGGCCATGAATGTCTTTATTGGCTAGGTCTCTGGTAACAGGTGAATTGCCGAGACAATGGCATGTGGGGGGGGGAGGTTATGCGGTGTAAGGCATTGTCCCTGCTTGGCATCTTGTAGAGGAATAGAGGAAGGTGTCCCGTGTATACGTACAAAAAATCACGTGCGAAAATTGAAAATTGTGCAAATTAGGGACCTTGCAATTGCACGACGTACCAGTATGTTGTCGGGACTGGCAAATGCAAAATGTTGAAACGTACCCATACGTCGATGAGATGGGGCGGGTTAATAATCATTCTAATATAGGATACAGTACATGATGATGATGATGACAGGCATTATACTTCGTCTTAGCTCAGAGATAGGTGCTTAGTCACTAACCATTTCATACTGGTTTTACAAACAATTGTATTATGCTCAAGTAAACGCAAGGCTGATCACCCTTATATTTCTTCTGCTTGTTGTTACGTGTAATACATGCATTGACTGATTGCTTGATAGTGTGCCTGCGTAAAGTGGGGGCAAATGGGGCAAAGTGGGGTGAGAAAGGGGACTTTGGGTGAACGTCCAGAACCAATTTCCATTTTTCCCGTAAGTTTAGTTATTTCCATGGCACAGTTTTCTGTGGCACGGGATTATTCCAGAACCAATTACCCGCGCCTTAGGCAACTTGTGTGTGTGTGTGTGTGTGTGTGTGTGTGTGTGTATATATATATATATATATATATATATATATATATTTATTTATATATGTGTGTATATATATATATATATATATATATATATGTATATATATATATATATATATATGCATATATGTGTATATATATATATATATATATCTATGCATATGTGTATATATATATATATATATATATATATATATATATATATATATATATAGAGAGAGAGAGAGAGAGATAGATAGATTACAGTATATATATATATATATATATATATATATATATATATATATATATATATATATATAGATAGATTACAGTATATATATATATATATATATATATATATATATATATATATATATATATATATATATGTACATAATAACTGATAACTTGTTGAACTGTGTTGATTCTGGACGAATATAGCTTCAACAAGTGGGAGCACTGATGCTAAAGCAAGGAACCTGTCTAGGACTCAGTCTGATGTCTACTTGCTCAACAAGTTGGAAGATGGTATCAAAGGATCCAATTTCCCTTCAAACCGCCAAGCCCTTGGTTATCTTTTGCACATCTACCTGAAGCAGAACAAGACAATTAAAACAGCAGTGACAGCTACAATTGAAAAAGTGAAACAGTTCTGGGAGCATGCCCGTATTCCAGTTCGATAAACATGCAGTTCCAAGAAAAAATTGGAGAAGATTTTACTTCAATGGCAATCTCTTAAGAAAAACAAGGGCAGGACAACACCAGCACAAGTCCAGGGTGAGCAAATATTTAAAGATACTTTGGATGAATTTTTCGATACTGCATATGCTGATACCCTGAAACTGATCACAAAAGAAGAGGACAAGCAGTTTCTCATCAGTCAGTGTATGAAAAGTCAGCCAGGGGCCATGGCAGGAATCGACAAGATCCAAAGTATCAAAGAAGCAAATAAGCACCACTGTGAGTATATGGAGCTCAAACAAAGAGAAAAGGCCACCACTGCTTTTGCGCAGGCTCAAGAAATTGCTGAATTGGAGAGCAACAGCAGCAGTTCTTTATCATCTGGGGATGAGTCCAGTGGTAACTGCATGACTCCTGTAAATGAAGAATTAAATGTAAGTCTTCCTTCACAACCCAAACTTGGTCAGAAAGTTGTGCTAAGTCAAAACTTGTCGGCAACTCTGGATCATTATCAACTGTCTGATCGCGCTGCTCTGATGATTCTCGGAGAAACAGCAAAACCTTTGGGTTATGATCTTAGTTCATTAATTCTGAACCGCAGCAGCATCAGGTGACAGCGATAGAAATGACGCAAAGAGACGGCAATGAGCATAATGAATGAGTTCACTCCGGACAAATTAATCATCATACACTGGGATGGAAAGCTTCTTCCAGACGTCACCAACAATGAAAAAGTGGACCAACTTCCGATCATCATCTCGTCAAGTGCTAATTCTCAGCTATTAGAAGTTCCAAAATTAGAATCAGGGACTGGTTTGCAGCAAGCACAAGCCGTGGTCAGAACACTGAAGCGGTGGGGAGTTGCAGAAAGATTCCAAGGCATCTGCTTCGACACGACAAGCGCAAACACGGGTCGCCACAAAGGAGCATGCATTATGGAAGAACAGCTATTGGACAGGGAACTCTTGTACCTTGCCTTCCGGGATCATATCTTAGAACTACTTACAGGAAGTGCTTTCAAGGCAGCCATGCATATTGCACCGGCACCAGAAGCACTGCTTTTCAAGTGATTTCAAACTTTTTGGAGTTCATTTGACCAGGAGCACTTCCAAGATGCATCATCTGATGAAGTGGACGCAGCTCAGCTTGAAGATATCAAGGAGGAGATCCTGACCTTTGTTTTCACTACACTTCTGCACAAGCAGCCTTGAGATGGTTACTGTGAGCTACTCGAGCTGACTGCCATCTTCCTCGGTTCATCACCACCACGAGGTGCTCGTTTTCTTATGCCCAGCGCAATGCATCAAGCACGATGGATGTCAAAGGTATTCTACACATTCAGAGTGTGGATGATTCGTCCACAGTTTACCTTGACCATCAGTGAAGAGCGTGGTCTCAATGACCTGTGTGTGTTTTACACACGCTTCTACATCAAGGCCTGGATAACAGCACCACTCGCAGTGAGTGCCCCACAGAACGACCTGCATCTGTTGCGGGCCCTAGTTGACTATGCCACCATCAACAATGAGATTTCCAGAGTAACGGCTCAGAAAATTGCCTCTCATCTGTGGTACTTGAATGAAGAGCTGGTGGGTCTTGCACTGTTTGATGATAACGTCAGTCAAGAAGTCAAGAAACAGATGATGCAAGCTATGAATTTCAATGATGGTATGGAGGATCCTCCCAAGCAAGTGACCATTGCGAATGGTGACGTTCGAGGAAAGACTGTCACTGATTTCGCCACGAAGCAGACAAAGAACCTCTTCAAAAGACTGAATATCAATGATGACTTTTTGAAGTTACTTGTTGACCAATGGTATGAAGATCGTACATAAGGAAAGGCGCTGGCATGTTTGCAAAAACTCGCAGTATCCAATGATCACACTGAATGAGCAGTTGCACTTTTCGAGGCTTTCTCTGGTCATCTAACGAAGGATGAAGACCAGCTGCAATACATCCTACAAGCTGTGGCCGACCACAGATGCAGAGTTCCTCACGGAGTTAAGTGACGCCTGCAGCAATGAATGGTCAGTGATTTGGTTGGCGACATATTGGTCATTTAATAATGCAGAAGTGACTATTGATAGTTGTTTACTGGTATGACAATTAAGTGTTCATCAATAATCTATAACTTGCTTTGAAGCAATTCAGATTAGTTAATAAATATATCTACCTTTTTCCAAAATTAACTGTTTGTGACCTTCTGTGAGCTGATATTGTGTCTGAAAAATTCATAAATGTCAGAAAATTTCAGATACAAAATCATCCGAATGTACACGGTTTGACTCTTATACAGTGATATTCAAGGGCAATGAGCGACCTCTAAAAATTATTTGTTGTCAAAAATCTTTCACATACAGTATTTTTAAAATATTTAGAATATTCTGAATGGGTATGGCATTTGAATTTTCGAAATCGAATTTTGACCCTACTGTATAAGGATCATCCTAATATATGTATATATATATATATATATATATATATATATATATATATATATATGTATATATATATATATATATATATATATATATATATATATATATATATATATATATATATATATATATGCAATTAAATCACTTAATAACACTTGACCAATAGGTATGCTGATATCCACAAGAAAAAGGAAACACGATATATCCTGAGCTCTAACTGACACAAACACACACACACACACACACACATATATATATATATATATATATATATATATATATATATATATATATATATATATATATATATATATATATATATATATATATATATATATATATACATTAATCCCACTAATAACCGGACGCACAATAACCGAACATCCCCACTAACCGAACCTTATCGTCCTGGGATCAAACATTCCCAAAATGGTCCGAAAATCCAAAAAATTGGAAAAAAAAATCGATTTTTTTCCGTCCGTAATTTGAACTTGCCGCGCGCGCCGCGTGAGAGCATTGTTTTGGTTCGTCATTCCTCCGACGTCCGATGAGTGCCGCTGCATCACTCCCCACTTCCCGCCTGTCTCTCACCGCGACAAGACCTACGCTCTTCGTCATGGCTGCCCACGTGCTCGCTTTTGTGGTGGTGCCGTACTTGCTGCAAGGCCTCCTGCTGCTCTCTGCCCTACTCTTAGTGTGTGTGATGATGGCCCCGCCTCCTGAGAAAAGGAAGAGAGTGGTGTTGACTCTGGAGAAGAAACGGGAGATATTGGAGAAGGTTGATGCGGGTTGGTCTTCCTCTCGCATTCTCCGCTTGAGTTCAACCTGGCCCGGTCGACTTTGTTTGATATCAAGCGTTCCCGAGACAAGCTCATGCAGTACACGGCTGACTTCTCGTCGAGAAGCAAACGCAACGTGGAGAGGAAGGTTATGTTTACTCCCAAGTATGCAGAGATCGACCGCTCCACGTTGATTTGGTATCGACAGCAACGTGCAGCTGGTGTGATGGTACGTGGAACGGAGCTGAAGGCTGCTGCTGAGAAGTTTGCAAGGCTTCACGACGCCCTAGACTTCAAGGCATCCGAGGGTTGGCTCTTCGCGTTCAAGTTGCGACATGGCCTTACTAACCGTAAAGCACATGGCGAAGCATTGGACGCTAACGGGGATGGAGTGGACTAGTTTCGGCACAAGGTGAAGGCTTGATCGACAGGGGAGGGCCTCACTCTCGGTCAAGTCTATAACGCTGACGAAACTGGCCTATTCTATCGCTCAGTGCCAACGAACACTCTCGCCGATGAGACGGAGAAGCGTGTACCTGGCCGCAAGCTTTCTAAGGAACGGATATCTGCTTTGTGTTGTGCCAATGCTAACGGCATGCACCGGCTTAAGCCCGTTATTGTTGGCCGTGCAAAGCAGCCTCGGTGCCTTCGTGGGGTGATGGATGTCCTTCCTGTCGTATGGTACCATTCTTTGAAAGCATGGTTCACAGCTGTGATTTTCAAAAACTGGTTTTCACCATCACTTCGTCAAGGAGGTCATACATTACCAGACGAAGACACTGGGAATTCCTCGCGACCAGGTAAAGGCTCTCCTTCTCCTCGACAATGCACCTGCCCACCCGTGCGACAAGGACTTGGTTGCTGAGAATGGCCGTATTAGGTGCATGTTTCTGCCACCTAATACGACTGCTCTCATTCAACCAATGGACCAAGGAGTGATCGTGGCAACAAAGCGCCTGTACCGTCGGAAGTTCCTGGACGAGGTGATGGTGGTTCTCGAGGGACGAGGACGAGCGCAGGGAAGGACGTGACACTCGAGGCAAGCGGACTTTGGAAAACCTTCGCCGCTACAACATCAAGTCAGCGCTGTACAACTGGGCTAGTGCATGGAAGGAAGTCCCTGTGAAAACTCTTGAAAATGGTTGGTCTCGTCTGCTTCTCGGAACAGATGTGAGTACGATTTCCTAGGGTTTGACGTGGATGACTTCCATGCACGGCTACGTACGCACGGCGACGATGTTGATGTGGACGATGTTCGTGAGTGGTTGGACGGCAGACGAGGAGCGATCCTGGGTATCAGACATTGTCTGATATCGAGATCGCGTCTTCGGTTGCTGGTGTCAGTCCCGAACTTGAAGATTCCGACGACGAAAGCGATGATGATGCAGACTCCGCCCAGCAGGACACTACTCCAGCCATCCCAAGCTGAGCGCACTCCGGGAACATCTAGAGTTCGTCCTAGACTACCTGGAACACCCGGACTGCGACAGGGAGATGGGGCCCTTGGGACTCGTGGAGGAAGTGCGTGCTTTCCGGCAGCGCATCATCAATCGCCAGAATCGTCCGGTCCTTGCGTCAGTCAGCGATTGACAGTTTTTCAGGCCCGTGACCCCCGCTGTGCCAAGCCCTGGTTCCACTCCGTTGCCTCCCCAAGACAGGCCCTCATGCTCCGAGCCACAGCCCAGCACATCAGCTACAGTGGAGTCACCGCTCGACGTGAGTTTGCGGCTGTCTTCAGAGTCTTCTGTAGTCGGTGCGCCATCACCACTACCCACCGATGCACCCCTTGGACGCCTGCCAGTGATACTCTCGGGCTCTGACAGTGAATAAACAGCAAGAACTTCTCCACTAGACCACACGGGAATTTTGAGTGTTGTGCAGTGAAAAAAACGGTGTGTTGTGTTAAGGTTTTCAAGTTGGGAGAAAAGACTAAGTAGAAAAGAAATTTAACGTAACTAACCTTCTTTGTTTTGGCTTTGGAAACTTAAAAAAACTTGGGAAAAGTTAATGTGCAACACTTAAATTTAATGGAACATTATTTGGACTAAAGTGAACACTGTGAAAAGAACGGACTTCTGTGTGTTAGTGACTAAGTTCAGTGCAAGACTTCAGGAAGAGTGTAGTGCAAGTGCTTCAGGAAATCGTTCTTACTGTCAGAGTCCGAGAGGAGGCGGTTATTCATCGAGGTGGCCAGGGACTTGCTGTAAGTAGCCAAAATGTTTCATGTTGTACTATTTTCCATACTATATTTACCAGAATGTTTCATATAGTATTTTTTCCCATACTATACTTACCAGAAAGTGTCATACTGTACTTCTTTCCATACTAAACTTACCTCATGCATGTGCAGTAGGAATGTGTTTTTCAGAGTTCGGTTAGGTTCGGTTAGGTTAGGTTCGGTTAGAGTCCATAAGTACCAGAATGTTTATTAATGTATGAACATACTTCTAAACCCACATTTTATGTGTCTATTGCATTTATTTCAGTCATTTATGTGCCTTATTGGTGTGATTTGGGTGTTAAATAGGTGCTATGCATGTCCGGAGGGAGTTGTATAGGTGTTTCTCTGTGTTAGGGTCCGTAAGTACAAGTCCATAAGCTGGGGCCCAATATCCGGACAAAACCAATATCCGAACCTACCGATGGCTCTATTGATCCGGATATTGGAGTGATTACTGTATATATATATATATATATATATATATATATATATATATATATATATATATATATATACAAGTAGTCCCTCCAATATCCGATGTAATAGAGCCAACTGCCTGTCCGGATACTGATCCCGTCCGGATAATGGGCCCCAGCCTTCTGGACTTGTACTTATGGACCCTAACTCAGAAAAACACCTATAGAACTCTCTCTGGACATGCATAGCACCTATTTAAGACCCAAATCACACTAATAAGGGACATAAAAAGCTGAAATAAATGCAAAAGAACCATAAAATGAGGTTTTTGAGGTAGATGTATACAGTATTAAACATTCTGGGTACTTACAAGAAGTCCCTGGCTCCTGGACTGGTAGTTATGGACCCTAACCTAGCCTAACTCAGAAAAACACCTCACTACTGCACATGCATAGCACCTAAGACACTATTCACACCAATAAGGGACATAAATGAGTGAAATGAGGTGTTAGAGGTAAGTATGGAAATAATAGTACAGTACAATATGAAACATTCTGGGTACTTACAGCAAGTTCCTGGCCATCTCGATGAATAACCCGCCTCCTCTCAGACTCTGACAGTAAGGAGTTTCTGAAGCACTTGCAGTACACTGTTCATGAAGTCTTGCACAGAACTTATTCATTTGCACTCAGAATTCCATTCTCTTAACACTGCGCACTCTTGTCTTACTTGCGCTCCATTGTCTCTATCTATCTATCTATAGCCCGACGCCCTAATCCCACAAAGGGTGGCCGCAGACAAAACGCCTCCAAGTCACTCTGTCACCCACCATTTGACTCCCCTCCCCCCAACTTACCCCCCCCTCCCTCATATACCTCTCAACTCCATCCCTCCACCTCATCCTCGGTCTACCCCTCCCTCTCCCTCCCTCCACCTCACCCACATACACCCTCTTAGTCAGTCTTTCACTCTCCATCCTCTCCACATGTCCAAACCACCTCAGTGTATTTCTCCTAATCTTTTCAACCACATCCACATCTACCCCACAACGTTCCTTCACTTCTTCATTCGTCAACCTGTCCCTCCATGTCACTCCACATGCTCCTCTCAAGTAACTCATTTCCACTGCTCTCACTCTTGACTTGTTCCCCTCTTGCAAGGTCCACGCCTCGCTTCCATACGTCAGGGTAGGGATCACAATACCATCATGCAGAGACTTCTTAACTTCCATACTCACCTCCCTATTTCTCATCACTGCTTTCAGTGTGCCAACAACCTTCCTTCCCTGCTGTACTCTTTCACGTACTTCATCCCCCAAAGTTCCATCCTTACTCATCACACTACCCAAGTACTTGAATGCACTCACATTCTCCATATCCTCACCATCCAACCTCACTGCACACTCTGTGACTTCATTCCTCTCAAACACCATAACTTTACTTTTGTTTACATTAACTTTCAGCTTCCTCCTCCTACACACTGTCCCAAATTCATTCACCAAACCTTGCAACTCCCATTCATCTTCACTCAACAATACTGTATCATCAGCAAACAGCAACACCGGAAGCTTCCAAATCTCACCCTCATTCATTAGGGCCACCCCCACATCCACTGCCCTACCTTGTACCTCCTTTACGACCCCATCCATATATATATTAAACAGCCATGGAGACATTACACACCCCTGTTTCAGTCCCACATTGAGATCAAAGAACTCACTCAGCTCACCATCCACTCGCACCGTAGCCCTAGCTCCCTCGTACATACTCTTCACAGCACTCAACAATTTCCCCTCCACTCCATATATTCTTAATACCTTCCACATACCTTTCCTATCTATTCTGTCATAAGCTTTCTCCAAGTCCATGAAGGCAGCGTACACTTTCCTTCCCTTCTCTAGATACTTCTCCACTAAACATCTTAGAACAAATATCTGATCTACACACCCTTTTCCCTTCCTAAATCCCCCTTGTTCTTCTCCAACTAGCTCCTCTGTCATATGCCTAACCCTATCAATGAGTATTCTACCATATATTTTACCAGTCACACTAAGAAGGCAAATACCCCTATGGTTACCACATACTTCTCTCTCCCCTTTTCCTTTGTACAGAGGAACAATTATACCTGATTTCCAGTCCTCTAGAACCCTTCCCTCTTCCCAAGCCAATCTACACAACTTCCATATCCACTCCACAACAATCTCACCCCCATACCTAAGCATTTCACCACACACTCCATCAATTCCTGGGGCCTTTCCCAGCTTAATCCTCTTCATCGCTTCCACTACTTCCGACCTACTGATCTCTTCCTCCCTCCTCTCATCTCTTCTTCTCCCAGCCATTCCCCAACCACTTATACTCACATTGCTCTCACTCTCTACATTCAACAAATCCTCAAAGTGCTCCTTCCATCTCCTCAATTTCTCTCTCTTCTCCACCAACAATCTATTATTCCTATCTTTCACTCCCTTACTATTTCCCCTTTCACACTGCCTTACTCCATTGTACCTTAATGAAATAAGTGTTGCACTCTGCACTTTAAGTCTTTCCACTCTTGAAACCATTTTCTAAAAAAAACACACTCTAGTTTATTTACGTTACATTTACAGTCCATTAAATTTTTGTATTTTCACTCACAACTCTAAAACCTTAACACTATGCACTGTTTTTTTCACTGCACAACACTGTAAATTCCCGTGTGGCCTAGTGGAGAAGTTCTTGGCGTCTAATCACTGTCAGAGTCTGAGAGTAGCACATGCAGGTGACCTAGGGGTGCGTTGCTGGGTCGTGGTGATGGTGTACCCACTGCAGACGACTCTGAAGAGGGGCGCAAACTCACGTCGAGTGGTGACTCCACTGTGCCTGATGTGCTGGGCTGTGGCTCGGAGCATGAGGGTCTTTCTTGGGGAGGCAATGGAGTGGAGCCAGGGCTGGGCACAGCAGGGGTCACGGGCCTGAAAAAGCTGTCAATCGTTGATTGATGCAAGGAACACGATTTTGACGATTAACAACGCGCTGCCCCTCCACAAGTCCCAAGGGTCCCATCTCCCTGTCGCAGTCCGGGTGCTCCAGGTAGTCCAGAACGAACTCTAGGTGTTCCCGGAGTGTGCTCAGCTTGGAAATAGCTGGAGCAGTGTCACGCTGAGAGGAGTCTGCATCATCATCGCCGTCCTCATCGGAATCTTCAAGCTGGGTACCGACACCTGCAACTGAAGATGCGATCTCCATATCAGACATGGTCTGATACCCAGGATCGCCCTTGTCGTCATCGAACCACTCACGCACTTCGTCCACATCAACATCGTTGCCATGCGCACGTAGACGTGCATGGAAGTCATCCACATCAAAACCTAGGAAAACGTGCTCCACATCCGTTCTGAGAAGCAGACGAGACCAACCATTTTCTAGAGTCTTGACAGGGATTTCCTTCCATGCACTGGCCCAGCTGTAGATGGCAGACTTGATGTTGAAGTGGCGAATGTTTTCCAAAGTCTGTTGGCCTCGTGTGTCCCATCCCTCCCTGCTCTCATCCCCATCCTCAAAGACAACCATCACCTCGTCCAGGAACTTCCGCAGGTACAGCCTCTTCGTTGCCACGATCACTCCTTGGTCCATTGGTTGGATGAGAGCAGTAGTATTAGGTGGCAGAAACATGCACCTAATGTGCCCATTCTCAGTTACCAACTCCTTGTCGCACGGGTGGGCAGGTGCATTGTCGAGAAGGAGGGCCTTTACCTGGTCGCGTGGGATTCCTAGTTTCTCCATCTGGTAATGGATGACCTCCTTGACGAAATGGCGGTGGAACCAGTCTTTGAAGATCTGGGCTGTGCACCATGCCTTCAAGGAATGGTAACAGATGACAGGAAGGACATCCATCACCCCACGAAGACACCAAGGATGCTTTGCACGGCCAACAATAACGGGCTTTAACCGGTGCATGCCATTAGCATTGGCACAACACAAAGCAGATATCCGTTGCTTGCACAGGTTGCGGCCAGGTACACGCTTCTCCGTCTCCTTGGCTAGAGGTTCGTAGGCAAAGAGCGATAGAATATGCCAGTTTCGTCAGCGTTGTAGACTTGACCGAGAGTTAGGCCCTCCCTATCGATCAAGCCCTTCACCTTGTGCCGAAACTCGCCAACTCCATCTTCGTTGGCGTCCAAAGCTTCGCCAGGAGACTTACGGTTTGTAAGGCCATGTCCTAACTTGAATGCGAAGAGCCAACCTTCGCATCCCTTGAAGTCTAGGGCGTTGTGAAACCTTGCGAACTTCTCAGCAGCAGCCTTCAGCTCCATGCCACGCACCATCACACCAGCAGCACGTTGCTGTCGATACCAAATCAACGTAGAATGGTCGACTTTTGCATACTTGGGACTATACATCACCTTCCTCTCTATGTTGCATTTGCTTATCGACGATAAGTCAGCTGTGTACTGCATGAGTTTGTCGCGGGATCTCTTGATATCAAAGTAGACCGGGCCAGGTTGAATTCACGGAGGATACGTGAGTTAGACCATCCTGCATCCACATTGTTCAATATCTCCCTCTTCTTCTCCAGAGTCAAAACCACACTCTTCCTCTTCTCAGGTGGCGGGGCCATCATCACACACACGAAGGAGAGGCACGAGAGTAGCAGGAGAGCCTGCAGCAAGTAAGGCACCACCACAAAAGCGAGCACGTGGGCAGCCATGACGACGAGCGTGCACACACAACAAGAGGTGGGCGGTAAGTGAGAAGGATGCAGGGGTGCTCTAGCGGACATCAGTGGAACAATGCACCAAAACACAGCTCGCCCGCGCCAAGCGCGCCTACTTTAAATAATGGCCGGGAAAAAGTCTGATTTTTATCGAATTTTTTGCATTTTTTGGCCCATTTTAGGAATATCGGATCCTGGGACAGAAATGTCCGGTTATTGGGGATGTCCGGAAAATGGGAGTCCGGATATTGGGGGGATCACTTATATATATATATATATATATATATATATATATATATATATATATATATATATATATATATATATATATAATGTAGATATGTCTGTAAATTCTTTTAAGTTTCTTTAATTATTTATCTTCTGTCATCCCACTATAAAAATCCTCCTGCAGACATTTCCAGTGTTATTCTGGTAATTAATCATCTGGAACTTAGTCTAAGGTAGTGTGTAATAATAATAATCATTAATATATATGAGCGATGAATAGACTTTTCGTTTTCCTTTTCACAGAATGACATGGGAAGTCCTAAGTATAAGATCAGTCTCTATCATTCCTACCGAACATTACAAAAGGAAGGCAAAGAAGCATGCCTTTGAGAGTAAACATGTATTATACTATATAATACTCAATGAACAGTGGGATACCATACAAACAACATACCACTTTTGAACTTCGAGAATATGTTGGATGCATTATCATTGGTTATTGATACTGTGCCGTGAGCAACTCTCCAAACCCTCCCGCTCCTGGCCACCCTCCCTCCCACTCACAGTTACCAGACATGTGGGGTCTGGCTGCTGCTTCATGACTATTCGTCGACCACCAGTGCTCCGAACAGTGGGTAATGTGAAACTTTCCCTGACCGTATGTGAGACCAAGGTCTAGTGAGATACTCTACAAGGTCTGATAATTTCTGGCTAAAAATGGGATCACCGAGCATGGCATCATGTGGTACCTGAGCCCGCCACTCCTGTAGGATTAATGCAATCAGCTGAGCTTAAACTCTACTTGGGTGAAGTTCCTCAGCTTCTTACTTTTTACTCCAAGCTAGAATAATGGCATGCTGTGCAGTTTACAGGTGCATATTCCCACGATGTAGAAATAAGTAAAATGTAAATATACGTTTATATCATTTCCCAGAGAATGAGGAATAAAAAAAAAAGTATATTTATCCTCGTGGTCATAAAGATAATATTAATATCAGCAGTTAACATTTCTGTTGTCTAAATTTTGAGATGCTGCTTAATAGAGACACCTTCAGTATGAACTCTCGAATCTACCAGTTCCAGCCAATCTAAAGAAACTTGAGGATACAGCAGTTCCAACAATCAACTTACTAAGGCTGAAAGGTAACCTTGCAATTGACAGGTTGTCCAAGTGCAGTCATTATTAATGATGCTTTTCAAATTATTTTTTAAAATAAGGGTTAAAATAACTGATTTAAGAATTGTCCAAATAAAATATTATATACAGTATAGTTATTTGTGTGGATTAATTTAAAAACGGGGTCTTACAAAGTTTGCCTGATGGTCTAGACACATTTGAATTCTCGGGTCAAATCAAAACACACCCAGATAAAACTTAACGAGTACCTTGATTCTCTCCCCTACCATGTTCAGGCAAAGTAAGGTAAATGATACCATTACGGTGATGCTTTGTAAAATATAGCCTGGATATATATATATATATATATATATATATATATATATATATATATACCTATATACCACATCCCCACAATACGCGATTTCCGAGTATGTGATCCCCCTTGTACGTGAGGACCTATAATTATGTTTATTTTAGTGTATTTTTTATTAGTACATGAATGGAACTCCTTGTAAGTGAGACAGGCAGTGAAGAGTGGCCCAAACCCGGGGTTACCCCGAGTACACGACATTGCCCCTCCAATAACTGATAACAGGTAAAGGTGGGCAGCCATATTCTTGTTGGTTTAGTTAAACCATATCATTGTTGATTTACCTAGTAAAGCCATAATCTTGTTGGTTTAATCTACTTTAGGTAATATGTCTTAGATAGTTTCCCTGTATAGTACAATACTTAGGTCTGAAAGCCGACTCAAGGGTTGCCCATGAAGGGGGGCGCTGCCCTTATGTAATTTTTCCCATAAGTTTTTGTATTCACAGTACGCAAATTCCTAGTACGCGACGTCCTCCGCCACTCATAGAGGCACGTACTAGGGGTATGTAGTATATATACACTATATATATATATATATATATATATATATATATATATATATATATATATATATATATATATATATAATATATTATGTCCCCCTCCCACACTCCCACAGGCTTCAACAGCAGTAGTACAGTATAGGAAGGATGTTGCCCAATGAGTTGTTCTACCTACAGTATGGTCAGCCTTTCAGTGTACAGCACACAAGATCAGCTCAGGCCTTGCAAATAGACACTGCTTTATTATATTCACGGTCTTTATTCACCAAATAATTACACTTATTGCTTGCCAACTATACTTCACTGTTTTCACAAGTACCGGAGATATACAGTCTTCACAAACTGCACTGACACTGCACTGATGCTGAACTAAACAGAACTGAAACTCCTCTGGTCCCTTGCCCATCCTTATATGAGCTCCCTATGTACTAAAATAATGTACCAAGTTCTCGGGAAAGCAACAGTTGTCAACCTGGATACATCCAAAATACCCAGAGTTTTCTTACATTACATAACACTCTAAATTTTTTAACATGGAAACTGAAAAAAAATATATAGTTTAACAAACAGTCACATAAAGAAAAGATTATATAGAAAAAAAGCATACAAATTACTGTACAACTTACAAAATACCTCTGCTCACAAATAGCAGGAAAACTGTTAGAATTGTCTGGAGTACTCCAGCACTACCTAACTGGCAAATCCCGCTTCTCAACACAATCCCCTCCCTAGTCCTTTTGTCGTCCTGACATAACTACACAGTGGATAGAAACATAATCCGTAATCCTTATAAAATGTCTAATTATTAACAAAACAATTCCTTAACTTCTCAGGTCCTCTGTGCAACTTCCAATGATGTCCATGTTCCTCCACACAGACCATTCCTCCTGGAATATCTTGGTCCTCTTTCTGATGCACTTCTTCTCTTGGTAAACTATCATCATCCTCTTGTTCTTCAGCTCCTTGGTCCTTCTCAACATCCTCAGCTGCAGGAGAGTACGATTCCTCGGAGACATCCCAGCTGTACTGTCGTGGCCCGTGGTACTGCCACAGACGATTCACGTGTACCACCCATGGGCAAGACTTCCGGTCTCCTTGAATCTGGTTCACTACATCTGAAAGGTGATCCAACACAATGTAAGGCGCATCCCATGGGCTCTGCAGCTTCGGTGACAGTCCCTTCTTCTGCCGAGGATTGTATAACCAAACTTTGTCACCATCCTTGAAGCTCACGACACTTGCCTTTGCATCATACTTGCTCTTCATTACTTTGCCTGAAAAGCTTCTCACACTTGATGATGTACATCAGCCAGCCCTTCCCGAAGATGCTTCACATAGCTGGAGGTGTCTGTAGGCAGCTCTTCATCAAGTGGTCTTTCCATTAACAAGTCAACAGGTAAACATAACTCATGGCCCAGCATCAGTTTTGCAGGGGTCTGGCCAGTAGACTTGTGGATGCAGACCGATTTGCCATCAGCAATGCAGGTACAGTAATTTCTGGTCCCATTTCGTTTGTCCCTTTATGCAGAGCTTGACCAGTTCTTGTCAAAGTGTCCAGTTGAATTTCTCCTTTACCCCATCTTATATTGGCCTTAGTGGGGTCGTCGTGGACTTCTTGATCCCCAGTAACTTGCAGAACTTAAGAAACACAGCAGACTTGAAGTTTCTACCCTGGTCGGAATGTAGCTCTTATGGCATCCCAAAATGACAGAAAAGCTGGTCAACGAACACCTGAGCAACAGTTATAGGCTCTTTATTGGGGGTGGCATAGGCTTCTGGCCACTCTGTGAAGCAATCCATGGTGACACATATATACTGGCTTCCTATTTCAGTGACTGGCTTAGATCCAGCAATGACCACCATGACTCTTTCCATCAATGCATCCACTTGGAACAGTTGAAGAGGGGTGCAAAAGAGTTTCTTGGCTCTCTTCTTGGCACAGCATACACCACAGACCCAACACCACTCTTCAGTGTCCTGATGCATGCCAGTCCAGTAGAACCTCTGCTGTAGCCGACTTAGGGTTTTCCTCACTCAGGTGCCCTCTAATGATCTGGTTATGAGTCACCCATGATCTCGGACCTCATTTTCTTTAGAACCACCAGTTTCCAATACTTGCTGAGGCCATTGTATGTCTCCCAGTGACGCTCCAGTAGTTCGTTGTTCAAACAAAGAATGTCCCACTTACTTCAGTCGCTCTTAGTTGCAGGGCTGAACCTGGAAATCTCTTCCCAAGATGGTCACACTGTACTCCGCTGCAGCCACTCTAGCACTGGTTGTAAATCTACATCCTCTTCAGGTCTTCTTCATCTGATGCTGGCCCTGACACTGCCATATGGCAGTATTTCTTGCTAAGATTCCCATTCCAACTATTGTGCTTCTTGTCTGTTCTTGCTTCTTCTTGCACCCTATCAATCAAGGTTTTTTTGGATTTCCTCATTGGTCTGTCTTCTTGGGAAAAACTGGCTGGTTGTGGTCTCTTGTCACCAGCCTTTTATTAATTTACCCACATCCTTCTCGTATTCTGCAGCTTTCTTCTTGCCGTCCTTCTCATCTGGACAATCATAGCTGAAGTGTACCACCTCACCACATGTCCAACACCCATTTGTTGCAATCGTGGGTTTCTTTGCACTGTTCCGTTCTTGCTCCTACTTCCATTTGTAACACTCCACCTTCTTGTGTCCTGGCTTCTTGCAGAACCAGTAGCCCCCTCTGATCTTCTCCTGTTCTTCCTTCCACTTGCAGCAGTCCACTTTCTGATGTCATTGCTTTTCATAGTACCAGCATATTCCTTAAATTTTTCCACTTCATGTAAAATCCATCCTAGACAATTTACCTACCAACAAAGCTCCAGGCCCAGATGGAATTCCGCCAATTGTTTTGAAAAAGTGTTCCCCTGAACTTGCCTCTGTCCTAGCTAAATTATTCAGACTATGCATGCGTACTTCTGTATTCCCAAATTCATGGAAAGAAACCAATATCCACCCAATTCCGAAGAAAGGAAGTTCGTCTGACCCCTCCAATTACAGACCAATAGCTGTCACATCTTCTCTTGGTAAGGTATTTGAAACTTTAATTAATAAGCACATTGTTAAACATCTTGAATCCAACAACTTAATTAGTGATAGACAATATGGTTTTTGCCACGAAAGATTCATCATTGACATACTCAATCTCTTAACTCATACCATCCATCAATCAGTTGATCTTTTTGGAGAAACTCATGCAGTAGCTCTTGATATCTGTAAAGCTTTCGACAGAGTATGGCACCGTTCCCTGCTGTCCAAACTCCCTTGCTAGGGACTAACGTCTTTTGTTCCTTTGATTTATTCATATCTTAGTGACAGGAAAATAAGAGTAAAAGTAGATGATGTATATTCCAAATTCCACTCAGCTAATGCCGGCGTGCCGCAGGGATCAGTTCTGGCGCCAACCCTATTTCTGGTTCATATTAATGATCTCTTATCTGTCACCCACAATCCCATTCACTCATATGCAGATGACTCAACACTACATAGTTCATTCGCACTTAGACATCTATTTACAAAGTCTAATATCTCCACCTCTCAACTCAGTACAGCCATCTCCATTAATCAAGATCTTTCTACAATCAATGAATGGGGACAAAACAACCTTGTCTCTTTTAATGCTAGTAAAACTAAATATATACAGTTTACTAACAGACAGATATTGCCAGATTCGTACATTACCTTCAGTGCTACTAATATTCCCATCTCCAAAAATATTGAAATTCTTGGCATCTCATTTAACAGTGCCCTCAGCTGGACCTCTCATGTCAGATCACTTGCTAAAACCGCCTCAAAGAAACTTGGATTATTGTACAGAGTCCGTAACTTCTTCGCCGATGAGCAGTTAGCTATAATTTATAAGAGTCATGTGCGCTCTCAGCTTGAATATTGCTCACCCTTGTGGAATGGTTGTGGAGAGGTTGCATTAAGACAACTAGACAAAATTCAGAACAAAGCTTTTAGAATAATTTACAACCCTGCCATTACAAATAAACTACCTCCCCTGTAAATACGAAGGAATGTTGCCTCCCTTGCATTATTTTACAGATATTTTTTTGGCAAATGCTCAGACGAAGTTGCGTCCATGGTGCCACCTCTCCATGCCTTCCCTCGTGCTACACGGGCATCTGGTAGAACTCATGACTGGAATGTCACTCAGCCATATTGCAGAACTTCTGCATATCAGAATTCTTTCATTCCCCGAACTGCATCTCTCTGGAACTCGCTTCCCCAGAGTTGTTTCCCTCCAAGTTTCAACCCACAACTGTTCAAGTCAAACTGTTACAGATATTTTATGAACAGAGGACACCAGTAATCTGGTGTATGGATTTTTTTTTTGTACTCATTTGTTTTTCCTTCCTCCGTTCTGTTATTTATTAAAAAAAAAAAAATCGGTGCTCTTAACAGTGCATACAGTTGTTTGTAAAACTCTTCAACTCTCTTCAACATCTTATCTTTGCATTTAATGACTTCACCATTTTTTTTTTCTTTCAGTGGTTTCATTTGTTGCTTTCCTAGTGTCATTTTACTTCGGATCTGTTTCAGACTTTGTCCTTTTTTGATGGTTTCTTTGATCTGATCTATGTTTCTCTTTCTTTTTTCTTCTTTTTGTCTTTTGTTGATAAGCTTATTTAATTCTGGTCGTTCTGTTTCATCTGTCTTTGTTTTTACTTTCATTTCATTTCTTTTTTCATAAGCTCGAATGCCTCTTCTGGACACTTCTTGGCTTTGGTTGTATTAGGTTTTCCTACTACCTCCGCTGACTCTCTTAGCACTTTTGTTAGTCTGTCATTCAGCGCATCAAGGTCACATTCAGCATTACTTAGGGCCTGAAATCTGTTCCTTATTTCCAACTGAAAGGCAGCTTTGTTTTCGTTTACTTTTATTGGGCATATCTTTTTATCTTTAATCATCTTCTTTCTTTTACCTTTGAAACTGAATCTGGCTGTGCAATCCACCATTCTATGATCAATGCCTATATTTACTTTGTTGATAACTGTGACATTTGTGATCGTGCAATTCTTATCTGCTATAATGAAGTGCATTTCATTCTTTGTTTCTCCATTTGGGCTTCTTCAGGTCCACTTTCTCCCTGTGCTTTTGTGGAAGAATATGTGTGTGTGTGTGTGTGTGTGTGTGTGTGTGTGTGTATATATACAGTGTATATATATATATATATATATATATATATATATATATATATATATATATATATATATATAGTTTATAATATTTGTTTTTTAGAAGAGTTAGTTAAAAATTGCAGACGTCTAAGTAATTTAGCATATTTGAAAGACTTACCCTTTTAGTTTAACGAAGTGAGTAGAATTCCAATGCATGGCACATTTATAATTATAGATAATGTATGGACTATGGAAGTGGTTCTTAATATGTTATATGATACTTGAGTCTTGAGGTACCAAGAGATTTGTAAAATATTGGAGATTATACTGGTTTCCTTTAGCAGACAATAAAATGTCTTTGTTATCACCTTTTGTCAGATTAATTTTCACATTTCCAGGTTCCAACTAACTTAAATAAGATTATTATGCTCTCAAAGGCGAGGAAAATGCACGTAAGGCTCCCAGATGCATTATTGTTCTTTTATTCCATAAGGATTATTAAAAAACCTTCTTTTGTCAGCCAAAATCATTTTATTTCTCTATTTTTCGCCATTTTCACTATAATGACTTATCATCTAAATATTCTAATACATACATTCATTGACCACAGGAAGCCCCTGAAAGTACTCATTTTTCAAAAATTTTCCTGGGGGGCTCACAGCGCCCCCCAACACCCCCCAGCTGCAGAGGTTCGCTTCGATCGTTTCCCACCACCATTTCAAGAATCTATAGACGTCTTTCTTCCGCCCCCCCCCATCCTTGTGAACTTTCTGGATACGCCTCTGGGAAGGTGTGGTGTGGTGTTGTGGTGGTGGTGTGTGCACTGTGGTATATCTGATGTGGTGTGGTGACGTGTTTAGTGTGATATATCTGATGTGGTGTGGTGACGTGTTTAGTGTGGTATATCTGATGTGGTGTGGTGACGTGTTTAGTGTGGTATATCTGATGTGGTGTGGTGACGTGTTTAGTGTGGTATATCTGATGTGGTGTGGTGACGTGTTTAGTGTGGTATATCTGATGTGGTGTGGTGACGTGTTTAGTGTGGTATATCTGATGTGGTGTGGTGACGTGTTTAGTGTGGTATATCTGATGTGATGTGGTGGTGTACGTAGTGTGGTATATCTGATGTGGTTATACAGATAGACAGACAGATAGATAAATAGATAGATAGATAACAACAATAGAAAAATAACTTCATAGAAGTTGAGGGAGCTATGGTAGTGACAGTGATGATGATTTTGATGATGTTATTTTTGATAGTGATGACAAAGAAATGCATTAAGACTAAGGAATGAACTGCAAAAATATTTCACCACCACCATAATGGAAATGAGAAGACTAGTAAAAATAGTGATGAAATCAGATATGCATAAGTTCATATACTTTGCTTACCAAGTATAAATTACCGAAGCTATAAATCAGGAAGCAATCAGTAACAACAGTAGGATCAACACCAATATAGTTATATTACAACGCTGACAAGGGCGAGAAAGTTAGCTAATGGTGGTAATTTGTTGCAAGTACCCATCCCCTTTACTTGTTTTCTCTGTACCCTCGAGTAAGGTACCCCGTGACGGCACAACGATGCTGGAGGGGGGCGGGTGAGGCAAAACGATCAGACCTTGTATAAGACCTTAACTCCTAAATGCCGTCGAACGACGTTTCACCAGAGCATGGCTAGACGCGTCAGTGCAACGCGATGTGTAAAAAAAATAAAAAAACTGCGAACAACTTTGGGAAAGGGACAAAGGTCTGAGGACACAGACCTACTATAGCCTTCAAACCATTCAAGTGGTAAGTACATCTTGTGAGTCAGTCACGAATGGATGTAGTCTTTTGCTTCCTTCATGTGTTAGTATATGTACGAATAAGAAAGTAAGAAAAGAAAGAAAGTGTGTTTCCCGGACAATGACTGCTTATCGGTGTTTGCTTTTGACCTGGGAAGGGAGGGGAGAGAGGTAAGCATCCCTCGAACTCCCTCGCTTTCCCCACTCTACAACCCCGAACCGTACAGCGTAAAAGACAAGATTTTTTTTCCTCTACTCATTATATTTGTGTCATTATATCTGCCATTGTCCTGTTTTCCTTTTTTTTTTTTTTTTTTTTTTTTTTTGTATTTCCAGGAAAAATATTCATATTCCCTGTTCTTGCACTTAAGCTACAACTTAGAACCGCAGCGTCCTTTACCCCTCCATCCTTAGTCAGCCATGCTTATCTCTGTCCTTATCTTCATTTTTATCATTCGTTTTGGTTGTCTGACCACCTCTCTTCTTATTTCTTACATCCTTCCTATCATTTTTATTACTCTTCTTTCCACACCAGGTGGATCTACATTGTGTGACAAGCCTTTGGGTTCCTGTAACCCAGGAAACCAGTTACAAAGCTGGGCGGTAACCACATAACCAAATAACAGAGTAATGGAACGATATCGAGCCTTCTATGGTGCCCTTGCTAACTGGGTGGAGAGATAAAAATGCGGCGTACATCCGGGAACCAAACCTCCATCGCGCCTAGCTGTGGTGAAGTGCTGTGTGCTGCGAGGGAACATTGGTTTGTTGCATGGAACGGCTCTTCAGGGGCGGTTGCTTACCTGCGGCTGATGGGTCTACTCGACCAGTAAGATCAGAATTAATCAGCAACATGTTCATTGACGTATGTTTCATCTTAACAAGGCCAACACCCCCAGTGATGGACAGAGATCCTTACGTGGAAAACTCTGACCATTTTCCACATGTTTCGTTGTCTGGAGAGAGAGAGAGAGAGAGAGAGAGAGATAGAGACAGACAGACAGACAGACTGACAGACAGACAGACAGACAGAGAGAAACACGTAATATTGGTGAACAGTTGACAGTACTCAGAATCAAATTTCAGACCAGATCCTTAAGTTTGCAGAGTCAAGTGTCAGACTCAGCTTAATAACAAGGCTTATGATAAACGCCTGTCAACTGTACAAGGGTTAAGCAGAAAGACTGTACCAAGATCCACTCTTCCTCGACAATACGGCATGCAGTTATCCAAGAAGTTACATGCATATTCTTAACTTTACTGCTGGGTGAGAAGAGACAGGGAGGAAACAAATTTTGCCCAAAAGTCTGACCGGGCCTTGAATAAAACTCATGTATTTCCTCTGATGATCTGAACGTGCTAACCACAACTCAACTGGCTTCCCAAACTAAGCTTATTAAGATGCTTCCAGTGGCTGTTTTCATAAATTTTCGAAGTATAATTAGTACGGAATATTGCTTGCATATACATTTTATACTCATATAACAGCTAAGAGACGTAATATTAATTTTATTCTCGCTTTATCCTGCCGACGATATTCAGCATAGGATGGTTCTGTCCTAGTTCTTTCGAACTAGTGGGGTTAGTTGTAGCCTTCACTAAGCCCTTCTCCTCTAAACCCTGTCCTGAGGTAAACATAATCATCTGATAGTGAAAATAACGGAAAACACATAAACGGACTGATCGAGTTAAGTGAAAAGGGCGAGAAAAAAACATCCCTACTGTTATTCAACTGCTATGAATACTTTTTCTCTTAAAAACTGATTAGGAGTAAACGAAAAGGAAATTGAGAGAAACTAAAGATTTTTTTTTTTCCTCAGTAGGAAATGTAAAAATACGACTTCGGTTTGAAAGGGTTAATCTGACAACAGCATATAATTCTTTTTTCCTAAACACAGGACATACCTGCATTTGTCACCCAAACACCACCATGTGTGTGAAAGGAATCTTTAATCTTGGTAGCAAACTTGGCTTCACAGTACCGCTTCTTGAGCAATTAATACCGTATATTAGGCCTACACCTTAACATTCCTTGTACGTATCATTTTACTATGAGTATATTGTTCATTAATAACATAAAAGGTATATATTGTAATCTGCAGAATAAGTCACCTGGGGAGGTGTTCTTACGAAATCCATAAAACAACCTAAAATAAGATCTTGACACCATTGCTAGATTGATTCTCCAGGTCTGTGTTTGCTACTGTGTGTGAATGAAATGAACCAGATGTGTTTAGTGATCTGTGTAGCATGAATTCATACGATATAATACTCGTAGGCGTCCTGTAGGATATCAGCCATCATCAAGTAATGGAAATTTTGCTCTCATACTACCAGGTGTTTCATAATGTGCAACACCACGGGACGAGAAAGACTTGTAACTTGTATTTTCGTTGCAGTAGGACACATCATTGCACCTTTCCCCCGGCTGTTTATTATCCAAACTGAGTCTTATCCTCTGTTCGCTACTAAAGAAAACAATGACGAGTTTTTACCAGTTATACAGGGTGGCCTGGAAATAGCACTCCACTTGAAATTCACGTAGTAGTATCCTGTGTTGTGGGGCTGGCTCAGTCTGCTGGTGGGGGCTTTAGTATGACAGTGGGAGTGGAAAATGTATAAGTGGGACATGCACTGATAACGCTGACTAGGCCGTCCCCTCAACGCACAAGTAATCGCCCGGACGAGTAGAACAGGAGCGTTACATATGGACCATCTGTATATAATGGGAAAAAAAAAAAAAAAGACATAATATCGAGGTGTAAAGTGCATATCAAATATTTAGAAAAAGATGTAATGAAGTCTCCAATGCCGCCTACAGAACGGCCCTACTGTAGATTCCACAGTGCTGCTTAACACTAAACGTTCATATGCCAACAAAGGCCGGAAATACGACACTGATAAGATAATGGATACATTTCCAAATAGTCAAGGTAGACACAGATGTAAGTCGAATTTGTGAAAAAGTTGTTTCAATATGGGTCTAAAATTCTATATAAACTAGCCTACATTCCTATGATTCTGTCACTTCCACTCCAGACCGAGGATGTAATGTTAGTAAATTCATACTCCCACCAAGCGATTTTATGCAGATTAATTACCCTAATAGTGAAGCGGTGAATGAAGGCTTTATCATAACCTGCCACCCGGCACCCACAGTGCGAAAAGTCTCTTCTGAAATGAATGAAATCGTCAAAATAATTATAGCAAATTAAAATAGATATGACCTAATTTGGGTGAAGGGGAGAAGAGAGTTTGCAGAGTGCGTTATTAATTCTTTGTTTAAAAATTATCATAAAGTACTGTCACCTGTTTACTAATATTACTCTCTCTCTCTCTCTCTCTCTCTCTCTCTCTCTCTCTTTCCAGACAATAATGATTATACATAAACCCTCCAACTCGAATAATCATTTTAATTAAGTAAAGTCGTGTAGGAGTAGCGAGAATGGAGCGGACAGAGGTATCACTGTGGTTATTACGCAATATTACTCAAACTTCATCTCCTTCAGAACGACAATGCATTATTTTAGCTTCATCTTGCTTCACCCAGACGATTTTATTCACCTTTGAAAAGATATCTCGTAAAATACTGAAGGGGTTAATGAAGACTGTGTAACGCCTTCAGTAACGAAATTTCATTCTTAAATGAATGAAATGGTCTGGTGTTCGCAAAAAATAAACAATTATATAAAATATTATACGACACAAATACAAGAGATTTATTTATTTATTACATCTGCTCACGTTAAACATTTTCTGGTCAGTTCTGAGGTCCTCAGAAGTGGTGTGGTTTGTTGTGGAATAAGACGTGAGTTCGACATCAGGTTGTGGCGGGAAACAGTATGATTCCTTTAACTTCATTGAAGCAAACTATTGATCATCCACGTGACCCACCATCATGTCATGAAACTCTTTCAATAAAAACCATCATCCTAGTTCTGCATGTGACAGTTTAAGCATGTATTCAAACGGGATGGTGGGTATTAGCGCCGGAGTGGCGACATGTGAAGGTACGTGGAAAGTAGGGTTACTGGACCTTAGGGAGCCGACTATGAGACTGATGCCTAAGACTGGATATTAAAAAAAAAAAAAAAAAACGATAAACTGCCTTTCCTCACATTGTTTTTGTTTTTTTTGTTTTTTCGAGAAAAAGCAAACACCATGGGAAGACGTTATATTCCTTGCCCTCCCTGAAAAACAAATGTGAGTTACGAGAAGCAGTTGACCGTAATAATTTTTGTGAATCTAGGTAGAAAGCATCCTCGTCAGTTGTGGAAACTCTCTAGTACCTCCTCCTTATCAGCATATTTCTACCTATGGCCCGTAAATATGTTGTATTATATTTGTGCAAAATACGTCAGTTTTGCTGAGATATTTAATAATATTAGTAGTTGTAGCAGACTTATTAGCAGTAGCAGTATTAGTAGTAGCCTCAGATTCATTAGAAATGTGAGATCAGTGGGCCGCAGGCTGAAGTTCTCCTCCAGCAGTCCACCATCCTCCTTTTGGAAGATAAGTAGGGAACTAAGGGACGTTTGTATAACCGGGCAGTGGAGCCACCTAGTTCAATGGGCACCATCACGTGAAAAAGTATCTCTCCAGCATAAGCGAGATATGAAGAGCCGAAAAATAAATAATAGTGTGTAGCCTAATTATGCAAAATTAATCAGCAAGGAAATTGTACAAGAGAATTTTCTACGCTGACGAGAATACGAGCCCAACCGTGTGCAGAACACGGGGAAAAACACCAAATGCTGTTCCCTCTTCGTAGTGTGGAGTACACAGGAGTACAAAGGAAAGCAAACAGCAACAGACCTTATGGTCCTTTCGAGGCTGTTTGTTACAGAGTAGACTATGATTACGAGATCTAATTCTACATGCTGAAGGATAAGGATAATAAAGCAAAGAAGGCTCCCCCCGCCTCCAAACCCTCCAGTTAAAACTGGTAGGAAAAAACGAGAAAAACCACCATGCAGCAGGGAAAAACTGACATGGAAATTTCATAGGAGAGACTGAAAAGGAAAAGTCACATTCAGTAATATTTTATCTATAAGCTACCAGTATGAAAAACCTGAAAGAGAAAGTAACCAAATAAACAAATAACTATAGCTTGCCATTATTCACGGGTACATTGAGTTAACGGGGCGTCTGTAGACACAGCGAGTGAACTGACAAGGAAATTCCCCATGCAGGACAAGCACACAAGTTACCTCCTGAAGCAGTGACCCCCGGTATATTAAAAATTCCCGATGGTGGTCACTTAACCAACAGGGTCCCTCAGTGATCCAAAGCCCATCACAGGTCGAAAGTAAGAGTACTGACCGTTATCTCAGGGCTATCTGTGCATATCCTAGTCCGTGCTTATACTAATATGCAAGTAATGAATTGATCCAGGCTCGGAAAAAAATTTACACACACACACACACACACACACACACACACACACACACACATATATATATATATATATATATATATATATATATATATATATATATATATATATATATATATATATATATATATATATATATATATATATATATTTATACAAGTGTTTTATTCAGGTGTAAACATATTAAGCTGGGGGTTAGAGGACAGATACTTATCCAAGCGGCCTTTAAAGGTTAGTACTGTATTACAATTTACTACATTGGAGGACAATTTGTTCCACATATTTACAGCTCTATTAAAGAAGAAATGCTTAGCGTCATGCGACTGGAATCGTTTGCCAATTATTTTATGCCTACTGCCTCTAGTAGAATTAGAGTGATCAACTGTGAAGTTGAATTAAATCTCCTTGTAACCTCCGTTTAGTTAGGGTACAGAGATTCAGGGGTTCTAATCGTTCTTTGTACGGTTTATATCTCATCCAAGGTATCATCTTGTCATCCTTCGCTGTACTTTTTCAAGTTTCTTCATATCCTTTTTATAATACGGTGACCAAAACAGAACGCAATACTTGAAGTTAGGGCGTGCTAAGGAATTATACAAAGTGAGGACGATATTATCGGATTTATATTCATATGCTTTACCTATGAATCCAATAAATTTAGTTTTTTTTTTCACAGCTTCTGTACATTGTTTGTATGGTTTCAAATCGTTTGGTATTATAATTCCTAAGTCTTTTTCAGGGTTTACCCTGTCAAGCTGGACATTATTCATGTTATAACTACAGGTGCTCTTACATTTTTACTGCCAATGTTCAGCACTTTACATTTATTGACATTGAAATCCATTTGCCATTCTTGGGCCCAGTTAAACAGCTGATCAAGATCTCTCTGAATAGCCTGCCCCGGCAATGCAGTATCTGCTCTTTTACCTGTTATAGTATCATCAGCAAATTTTGAAATCTTACAGGATAATCCTTGATCAATATCATTTATATTAAAAAAAAAAATCGAATAGGAACTAACACTGGGCCCTGCGGCACTCCATTTGTAACGTTTATCCAGTCTGACTTTTCCATTTATTACAACTCTTTGCTTTCGTCTGGTGAGTCAGTTTTCTACCCAGCCGAGAATACTGCCACTGAAACTATGTGCTTTCAGCTTCTGAAGGAGTCTTTTGTGTGGAACTTTGTCAAAAGCTTTTTGAAAATCGAGGTAGACAAAATCACAAGATTTAGTCTCGTAGTACATGTTCAATATATCATTGAAAAAATCCAGCAAATTTGTGAGGCAAGAGCGATTATTTCGAAAACTATGTTGCGAATCTTTGATGAGATTGTTTGTTTCTATGTGTTTCATAAACTTGTCTCTGCTAATAGCTTCAAGCAAATTGCAAACCGCTGAAGTTAAAATAATTGGGCGGTAGTTTTCTGGTTGTGCATTGTTGCCCTTGTTGATTATTGGTGTTACGTTAACAAGCTTCCATTCATGTGGCACCTTACTGCTCTTAAGTGAAAAGTTTAAAATAGAACTGACGTTAGACTGAGCCTAAAACTGACATCTGTCAACAGAGAATGTTGGGTTGTAAGATTAATGCTTGAAATGATGATAGTCACAGAGAACTGCAAAGGGTTGGACGTAAATCCGTAGTAATGGCTCTCTCTACCTCTGAACTAGACAAAATAAGCTGCAATAGGAGAGAAATCAGGGCATTGTTAAAGTGAAAAAAATATAGCCGACTTGCCGCCATAAGACCATACAGGCTATGGGACTATATTTATTAACAGTGAGCATTTCCCTCTTACAAGTTCTATTTTGATCAGCTGGAAGAGCAGAGAAACTTAATTTGCACATTCCTTTCTTTATCCTTTCGCTAAGATGCGAATGAATGTGTTTGAATGGATGAGTAAATGGAGAGTGAGTCGTCCTGTCTCGGCTACCTCCCTTTCCTTGGGGGAAGCAGCCCAGGTATATATATATATATATATATATATATATATATATATATATATATATATATATGTATGTATGTATGTATATTGTTCATATTAATTCTTCCCTTGTAGACAAGATTTGCTTATGCAGAAATAGCATGAGCCACGAAAAGATTCAACATCCATTTTCCTTCCTGCGAAAACAAAGTTTAGTTACAGGAGACTGTTGGCTGTAAATTTGTTTGTGAATCTGGGACCCAGAGGTCTCACGGTCGTCCTGTATAGGCACCGTTTTAGAGACGATAGAATAAAAAAAAAAAAAAAATGTCGCCTATTTGATGGGGTTAAGACGAGAATAGTTGCCTACCAGTGTTTACTATTGTATTCTGTCACAGTGCTTCATGGGAATAGTTACAGTGTTGTACTACTCTCTCAGAGTGTTTCCTCTCGGACATCTGAACACGACTGTAATTTCCTGTCGCAGTGTTCTCAGACATCTTATCACAACAGCGGGCCTCTTATATCGAACCCCGCAACGTTCGGGTCGCTTGGTGGTGCCAAGATAAGATATTCACAATGGCGCTTTTACAAAAGATATATCATTCATTTTTCTTATATGCCAAAGCCTTTGATAAGTTTGTAGAACGCGGGATCTCTCTCTCTCTCTCTCTCTCTCTCTCTCTCTCTCTCTCTCTCTCTCTCACACACACACACACACACACACACACACGACTTCAGCCCAAACATTTTTGTGTAAAATTCTTATCCCACATGGCCCGTAAAATCTCCCTACTTGATGAGTACCAGAACTTTTTCCTCTCATCTATTCAGCCAATTGTAATGTCTTACCATTCTGAAACTGTCATGAAAATTGTCCGAGTCAAACATAGCTGAAAAACAAGAAAAGCATTTCCACTCGGTTAGAACACAACACTATTTTCCCTCCATTCTTATCAGGCTAAGCAATGGCAAATCGCACCTTTTTATACACTGTCATGAAAATTAACTTCCAGTTTTATCAGTCATATTCGTTAAAAAAGAACAAAAATACTTTCTTGTTTGTTCGGACAGATTCCACAGGGGTAGTGTGAATGCCTATTATTCTTTACTAGGAGTATGTTTACGTTCTGAAGGCCAGTTACTACCTGAACACACTACCACTGAAATAATGCCACTTCACTTGTTGAGGAAGTCTATTGTGTGGATATTAATCGAACGTCTTTTGAAAACTGAGGTACACAACATCGAGACAGCTGGTTTCGTCGTACTTAGTCAATACATCGTTGAAAAAGTCCAAGAGATTCCTAAGAGTGTGGGATCAGACAGGGTGTATGAGAGTGATGGGTTGGGTGGTCAGTGGAATGGATGGGTGGGTGGTGGAAGTGTAAGTTTATGAGGAGTAGGTATAATGGGGAGGTCCATGGTATGAATACGTCCATGACTGGGACCGGTCCATGCGGGAAGAGTGGTCCATGGCGAATCTGTTCATGAGGGAATTGGCTTAAGTAAGAACATGAGTCCAATGGGAAAATATATCATTGGCAAGGACATGAGTTCATGGGAAAGTAGTGGTTCCTGTGGATTCGGTGTTTCCCCTTTGGGAGAAATTGGTCCATGAGTGAAAATGGGAACAGGGGAAACAAAGGTCCAAGGAGGACGATGGGTTATGGAAATAAATCAGAGGGGGAAAAGAAGTCTATGCAAGGAATATAGGATGATAAAGAAAACAGATCCATGGTGGATAATTATTCTCCTGGTAAAATAGGTTCACCGTGATAACAGGTCCATGAGGAAAACATCTGCTTGAGCAAAGATACGTTCATGGTGGAAAAAGGCCATGGGAAGAACGTCCTTGAGAAAAATAGATCTGGATGGGGAAAAAAAAAAAAACTCCCTAGACAAAAATAGGCACAAGGAAAAAAAAGGTTAAAAAGGATGGAAATAGACTATTGGGGGAGAATCGGTCCACGGGGTAAAATAGGTTCATGGTGAGTGTCAGTGTGTGGAAAGAGAACAGGGGAATATAGGTGGTTTGGGGATTGATTTCTGTGGGGTGTTGCGAGAGACACGGCTACACTATGCTGGGTTGCTATGAAAGTTGCTCTCCCTGACCATTTCTCTCTCTCTCTTTCTGACAGAGAGAGAGAGAGAGAGAGAGAGAGAGAGAGAGACAGACAGACAGACAGAGACAAAGAGAAACAGAGAGAGAAAACATGTTGAGTCATCTTGCTTCTGCAGGGACAGACTACATAGACTGTAAGGGTGGGTGTAAAATAGGCCCATTGCCGAGTAAAGTTATGTCTATGGTTGCAATATTGTCATGTTGCAATACAGATGCATGAGTGAAAAGGTGATTCGAATTATGGGCAAGTTGAAATATATATATATATATATATATATATATATATATATATATATATATATATATATATATATATATATATATATATATATATATATATATATATATATATATATATATATATATATATATATATATATATATATATATATATATATATATATATATATTGTTACATAGCCTATGATTTCCTCATCCTTTGTATAATTCTAACATACAGTATGCTGCATGTTTGATCACGATTCACCTCGTGGCTTCCATAGTGACCAGGCTTGCGTGTTCTGCCTCACTTCCCCCTTCTCCCCCCTTATGGTAGAGTAAGTCGTTCTTTCTGTTGTTCAGAGCAGGAGTGTCAA
Organism: Coenobita brevimanus; assembly: GCF_032717465.1. Lineage (NCBI taxonomy): Eukaryota > Metazoa > Arthropoda > Malacostraca > Decapoda > Coenobitidae > Coenobita > Coenobita brevimanus. Next base: position 14,185,153 of record NC_137055.1, on the reverse strand, counting down.
CTCTTCGTCCTCTGTGCCCTCATTTGCGCGTCCTTCTTGCAAGTTGAATCAAGCTCTGCCGGCCCCTATATAATGAGCTCACTCTCTGCATTATTGCCACTTAGATCTACTCCTCATTTGGTTCACATCTCTGTCCTCCCCTGTATAGTGTATTATCTTTGTGAGTGCTCAGGAAGTCTCCAACCATCTAGCTGCTGTATAATTCGAGTATAAGTGTTGTTACCATTTTTCTTGTACTGTATGGTCTAAGGTGTCAATTCGTGGGCCTGGTAAGGTTTTTGTGATTCATGTAAAGTTTTTAATGTCAGCCAATATTAATAATATTTTGTATCTGTAATAATATATCTTGCTTTAACTGAGCATTATCCGGTTTTCTCATTTATCAGGGCTGGGCTGACTTAGATAAATATATATATATATATATATATATATATATATATATATATATATATATATATATATATATATATATATACACAAGTAGTCCCTCCAATATCCGATGTAATAGAGCCAACTGCCTGTCCAGATACTGATCCCGTCCAGATATTGGGCCCCAGCCTTCTGGACTTGTACTTATGGACCCTAACTCAGAAAAACACCTATAGAACTCCCTCTGGACATGCATAGCACCTATTTAAGACCCAAATCACACCAATAAGGGACATAAAAAACTGAAATAAATGCAAAAGAACCATAAAATGAGGTTTTTGAGGTAGGTTTATACAGTATTAAACATTCTGGGTACTTACAAGAAGTCCCTGGCTCCTAGACTGGTAGTTATGGACCCTAACCTAGCCTAACTCAGAAAAACACCTCCCTACTGCACATGCATAGCATCTAAGACACTATTCACACCAATAAGGGACATAAATGAGTGAAATGAGGTGTTAGAGGTAAGTATGGAAATAACAGCACAGTACAATATGAAACATCTGGGTACTTACAGCAAGTCCCTGGCCATCTCGATGAATAACCAGCCTCCTCTCAGACTCTGACAGTAAGAAGGAGTTTCTGAAGCACTTGCAGTACACTGTTCATGAAGTCTTGCACAGAACTTAGTCATTTGCACTCAGAATTCCATTCTCTTAACACTGCGTACTCTTGTCTTACTTGCGCTCCATTGTACCTTAATGAAATAAGTGTTGCACTCTGCACTTTAAGTCTTTCCACTCTTGAAACCATTTTCTAAAAAAAACACACTTTAGTTTATTTACGTTACATTTACAGTCCATTAAATTTTTGTATTTTCACTCACAACTCTAAAACCTTAACACTATGCACTATTTTTTTCACTGCACAACACTGTAAATTCCCGTGTGGTCTAGTGGAGAAGTTCTTGGCGTCTAATCACTGTCAGAGTCTGAGAGTAGCACATGCAGGTGACCTAGGGGTGCGTTGCTGGGTCGTGGTGATGGTGTACCCACTGCAGACGACTCTGAAGAGGGGTGCAAACTCACGTCGAGTGGTGACTCCGCCGTGCCTGATGTGCTGGGCTGTGGCTCGGAGCATGAGGGTCTTTCTTGGGGAGGCAATGGAGTGGAGCCAGGGCTGGGCACAGCAGGGGTCACGGGCCTGAAAAAGCTGTCAATCATTGATTGATGCAAGGAACGATGATTTTGACGATTAATGATGCGCTGCCTGAAAGCGCGCACTTCCTCCACAAGTCCCAAGGGTCCCATCTCCCTGTCGCAGTCCGGGTGCTCCAGGTAGTCCAAAACGAACTCTAGGTGTTCCCGGAGTGTGCTCAGCTTGGAAATAGCTGGAGCAGTGTCACGCTGAGAGGAGTCCGGATCATCATCGCCGTCCTCGTCGGAAACTTCAAGCTGGGTACTGACACCTGCAACTGAAGATGCGATCTCCATATCAGACATGGTCTGATACCCAGGATCGCCCTTGTCGTCATCGAACCACTCACGCATTTCGTCCACATCAACATCGTTGCCATGCGCACGTAGACGTGCATTGAAGTCATCCACGTCAAAACCTAGGAAAACGTGCTCCACATCCGTTCTGAGAAGCAGATGAGACCAACCATTTTCTAGAGTCTTGACAGGGATTTCCTTCCATGCACTGGCCCAGCTGTAGATGGCAGACTTGATGTTGTAGCAGCGAATGTTTTCCAAAGTCTGCTGGCCTCGTGTGTCCCATCCCTCCCTGCTCTCGTCCCCATCCTCGAAGACGACCATTACCTCGTCCAGGAACTTCCGCAGGTACAGCCTCTTCGTTGCCACGATCACTCCTTGGTCCATTGGTTGGATGAGAGCAGTAGTATTAAGTGGCAGAAACATGCACCTAATGTGCCCATTCTCAGTTACCAACTCCTTGTCGCAAGGGTGGGCAGGTGCATTGTCGAGAAGGAGGGCCTTTATCTGGTCGCGTGGGATTCCCAGTTTCTCCATCTGGTAATGGATGACCTCCTTGACGAAATGGCGGTGGAACCAGTCTTTGAAGATCTGGGCTGTGAACCATGCCTTCAAGGAATGGTAACAGATGACAGGAAGGACATCCATCACCCCACGAAGACACCAAGGATGCTTTGCACGGCCAACAATAACGGGCTTGAACCGGTGCATGCCGTTAGCATTGGGACAACACAAAGCACATATCCATTGCTTGCACAGGTTGCGGCCAGGTACACGCTTCTCCGTCTCCTTGGCTAGAGGTTCGTAGGCAAAGAGCGATAGAATAAGCCAATTTCGTCAGCGTTGTAGGCTTGACCGAGAGTTAGGCCCTCCCTATCGATCAAGCCCTTCACCTTGTGCCGAAACTCATCAACTCCATCTTCGTTGGCGTCCAAAGCTTCGCTAGGGGACTTATGGTTGGTAAGGCCATGTCCTAACTTGAATGCGAAGAGCCAACCTTCAGATACCTTGAAGTCTAGGGCGTTGTGAAGCCTTGCGAACTTCTCAGCAGCAGCCTTCAGCTCCACGCCACGCACCATCACACCAGCAGCATGTTGCTGTCGATACCAAATCAACGTAGAATGGTCGACTTTTGCACACTTGGGAGTATACATCACCTTCCTCTCTACACTGCATTTGCTTTTCGATGATAAGTCAGCTGTGTACTGCATGAGTTTGTCACGGGATCTCTTGATATCAAAGTAGACCATGCCAGGTTGAATTCACGGAGGATACGTGAGTTAGACCATCCCGCATCCACATTGTCCAATATCTCCCTCTTCTTCTCCAGAGTCAAAACCATACTCCTCCTCTTCTCAGGCGGCGGGGCCATCATCACACACACGAAGGAGAGGCACGAGAGCAGCAGGAGAGCCTGCAGCAGGTAATGCACTGTCACAAAAGCGAGCACGTGGGCAGCCATGACGACGAGCGTGCACACACAACAAGAGATGGGCGGTAAGTGAGAAGGATGCAGGGGTGCTCTAGTGGACATCAGTGGAACAACGCACCAAAACACAGCTTGCCCGCGCCATGCGCGAATACTTCAAATTACGGGCGGGAAAAAGTCGGATTTTTATTGAATTTTTTGCATTTTTTGGCCCATTTTGGGAATATCGGATCCTGAGACAAAAATGTCCGGTTATTGGGGATGTCCGGAAAATGGGCGTCCGGATATTGGAGGGATCACTTATATATTTATATATATATATGGGGGAGGCGGTGGCTGAATCGGTAGAGAGGCGGCCTGCAGTCCTGATGGACCCAGGTTCGAATCCCGGCTGGGGCAGGGAACAGTTTAAGGATTTGAATTTCATAAAAAGCAGACTTTCCTGATCTACCAGATTACCCGCCGACATGTCGTAAAAATACCCCCACTAATACCAGTACACCAGTCCTGTATGAGACAGCCCTAGCATGTATTCAATATTATGGTGGGTGTTAGTGCCAAAGTGGTGACATGTGGAGGAGTAGGAGGACTACTGGGCCTTGGGATAGGCTACTGCCCCCGAGATATAAGCCCTGAAGCCTTTGCCCAGAGTCGGACACATAAATAATATATATATATATATATATATATATATATATATATATATATATATATATATATATATATAATATATATATATATAGATATATATATATATAATATATATATATATATATATATATATATATATATATATATAGATATATATATATATATATATATATATATATATGTATATATATATATATATATATATATATATATATATATATATATATATATATATATATATATATAATGTAGATATGTCTGTAAATTCTTTTAAGTTTCTTTAATTATTTATCTTCCGTCATCCCACTATAAAAATCCTCCTGCAGACATTTCCAGTGTTATTCTGGTAATTAATTATCTGGAACTTAGTCTAGGATAGTGTGTAATAATAATCATCATTAATATATATGAGCGATGAATAGACTTTTCGTTTTCCTTTTGACAGAATGACATGGGAAGTCCTAAGTATAAGATCAGTCTCTATCATTCCTACCGAACATTACAAAAGGAAGGCAAAGAAGCATGCCTTTGAGAATAAACATGTATTATACTATATAATACTCAGTGAACAGTGGGATACCATAAAACAACATACCACTTTTGCAGTTCGAGAATATGTTGGATGCATTATCATTGGTTATTGATACTGTGCCGTGAGCAACTCTCCAAACCCTCCCGCCCCCGGCCACCCTCCCTCCCACTCACAGTTACCAGACATGTGGGGTCTGGCTGCTGCTTCATGACTATTCGCCGACCACCAGTGATCCGAACAGTGGGTAATGTGAAACTTTCCCTGACCGTATGTAAGACCAAGGTCTAGTGAGATACTCTACAAGGTCTGATAATTTCTGGATAAAAATGGGATCACCGAGCATGGCATCATGTGGTACCTGAGCCCGCCACTCCCGTAGGATTAATGCAATCAGCTGGGCTTAGACTCTGCTTGGGTGAAGTTCCTCAGCTTCTTACCCTTTACTCCAAGCTAGAATAATGGCATGCTGTGCAGTTTACAGGTGCATATTCCCGCGATGTAAAAATAAGGAAAATGTAAATATACGTTTATATCATTTCCCAAAGGATGAGGAATAAAAAAAAAAAAGTATATTTATCCTCGTGGTCATAAACGTAATATTAATATCAGCAGTTCACATTTCTGCAGTCTAAATTTTGAGCTGCTGCTTAATAGAGACATCTTCAGTATGAACTCTCGAATCAACCAGTTCCAGCCAATCTAAAGAAACTTGAGGATACAGCAGTTCCAACAATCAACTTACCAAGGCTGAAAGGTAATCTTGCAACTGACAGGTTGTCCAAGTGCAGTCATTATTAATGATGCTTTTCAAATTATTTTTTAAAATAAGGGTTAAAATAACTGATTCAAGAATTGTCCAAAAAAAGTATTATATACAGTATAGTTATTTGTGTGGATTAATTTAACAACGGGGTCTTACAAAGTTTGCTTGATGGTCTAGACACATTTGAATTCTCGGGTCAAATCAAAACACACCCAGATAAAACTTAACGAGTACCTTGATTCTCTCCCCTACCATGTTCAGGCAAAGTAAGGTAAATGATACCATTACGGTGATGCTTTGTAAAATATAACCTGGATATATATATATATATATATATATATATATATATATATATATATATAGCACATCCCCACAGTACGCGATTTCCGAGTATGTGATCCCCCTTGTACGTGAGGACCTATAATTTTGTTTATTTTAGTGTATTTTTTATTAGTACATGAATGGAACTCCTTCTAAGCGAGACAGGCAGTGAAGAGTGGCCCAAACCCGGGGTTACCCCGAGTACACGACATTGCCCCCCCAATAACTGATAACAGGTAAAGGTGGGCAGCCATATTCTTGTTGGTTTAGTTAAACCATATCCTTGTTGATTTACCTAGTAAAGCCATAATCTTGTTGGTTTAATGTATCTTAGGTAATATGTCTTAGATAGTTTCCCTGTATAGTACAATACTTAGGTCTGAAAGCTGTCTCAAGGGTTGCCCATGAAGGGGGGTGCTGCCCATGTGTAATTTTTCCCATAAGTTTTTGTATTCATAGTACGCGAATTCCTAGTACACGACGTCACTCATAGAGGCACGTACTATATATATATATATATATATATATATATATATATATATATATATATATATATATATATATATATATATATATATATATATATATATATATATATATATATATATATATATATATATATATATATATGTATATATATATATATATATATATATATATATATATATATATATATATATATATATATATATATATATATATATATATATATATATATATATATATATATATATATATATATATATATATAGTCCCCCTCCCACACTGCCACAGGCTTCAACAGCAGTAGTATAGTAGAGGAAGGATGTTGCCCAATGAGTTGTTCTACCTACAGTATGGTCAGCCTTTCAGTGTACAGCACACAAGATCAGCTCAGGCTTTGCAAATAGACACTGGTTTATTATGTTCACGGTCTTTATTCACCAAATAATTACACTTATTGCTTGCCAACTATACTTCACTGTTTTCACAAGTACCGGAAATATACAGTCTTCACAAACTGCACTGACACTGCACTGATGCTGAACTAAACAGAACTGAAACTCCTCTGGTCCCTTGCCCATCCTTATATGAGCTCCCTATGTACTAAAATAATGTACCAAGTTCTCGGGAAAGCATCAGTTGTCAACCTGGATACATCCAAAATACCCAGAGTTTTCTTACATTACATAACACTTTAAATTATTTAACATGGAAACTGAAAAAAAATATATATAGTTTAACGAACAGTCACATAAAGAAAAGATTATATAGAAAAAAAGCATACAAATTACTGTACAACTTACAAAATACCTCTGCTCACAAATAGCAGGAAAACTGTTAGAATTGTCTGGAGTACTCCAGCACTACCTAACTGGCAAATCCCGCTTCTCAACACAATCCCCTCCCTAGTCCTTTTGTCGTCCTGACATAACTACACAGTGGATAGAAACATAATCCATAATCCTTATAAAATGTCTAATTATTAACAAAACAATTCCTTAACTTCTCAGGTCTTCTGTGCAACTTCCAATGATGTCCATGTTCCTCCACACAGTCCGTTCCTCCTGGAATATCTTGGTCCTCTTTCTGATGCACTTCTTCTCTTGGTAAACTATCATCATCCTCTTGTTCTTCAGCTCCTTGGTCCTTCTCAACATCCTCAGCTGCAGGAGAGTACGATTCCTCGGAGACATCCCAGCTGTACTGTTGTGGCCCGTGGTACTGCCACAGACGATTCACGTGTACCACCTATGGGCAAGACTTCCTGTCTCCTTGAATCTGGTTCATTACATCTGATAGGTGATCCAACACAATGTAAGGCGCATCCCATGGGCTCTGCAGCTTCGGTGACAGTCCCTTCTTCTGCCGAGGATTGTATAACCAAACTTTGTCACCATCCTTGAAGCTCACGACACTTGCCTTTGCATCATACTTGCTCTTCATTACTTTGCCTGAAAAGCTTCTCACACTTGATGATGTACATCAGCCAGCCCTTCCCGAAGATGCTTCACATAGCTGGGGGTGTCTGTAGGCAGCTCTTCATCAAGTGGTCTTTCCATTAACAAGTCAACAGGTAAACATAACTCATGGCCCAGCATCAGTTTTGCAGGGGTCTGGCCAGTAGACTCGTGGATGCAGACCGATATACCATCAGCAATGCAGGTACAGTAATTTCTGGTCCCATTTCGTTTGTCCCTTTATGCAGAGCTTGACCAGTTCTTGTCAAAGTGTCCAGTTGAATTTCTCCTTTACCCCATCTTTTTTGGCCTTAGTGGGGTCGTGTGGACTTCTTGATCCCCAGTAACTTGCAGAACTTAAGGAACACAGCAGACTTGAAGTTTCTACCCTGGTCGGAATGTAGCTCTTGTGGCATCCCAAAATGACAGAAAAGCTGGTCAACCAACATCTGAGCAACAGTTATAGGCTCTTTATTGGGGTTGGCATAGGCTTCTGGCCACTCTGTGAAGCAATCCATGGTGACACATATATACTGGCTTCCTATTTCAGTGACTGGCATAGATCCAGCAATGACCACCATGACTCTTTCCATTAATGCATCCACTTGGAACAGTTGAAGAGGGGTGCAAAAGAGTTTCTTGGCTCTCTTCTTGGCACAGCATACACCACAGACCCAACACCACTCTTCAGTGTCCTGATGCATGCCAGTCCAGCAGAACCTCTGCTGTAGCCGACTTAGGGTTTTCCTCACTCAGGTGCCCTCTAATGATCTGGTTATGAGTCACCCATGATCTCGGACCTCATTTTCTTTGGAACCACCAGTTTCCAATACTTGCTGAGGCCATTGTATGTCTCCCAGTGACGCTCCAGTAGTTCGTTGTTCAAACAAAGAATGTCCCACTTACTTCAGTCGCTCTTAGTTGCAGGGCTGAACCTGGAAATCTCTTCCCAAGATGGTCACACTGTACTCTGCTGCAGCCACTCTAGCACTGGTTGTAAATCTACATCCTCTTCAGGTCTTCTTCATCTGATGCTGGCGTATGGCAGTATTTCTTGCTAAGATTCCCATTCCAACTATTGTGCTTCTTGTCTGTTCTTGCTTCTTCTTGCACCCTATCAATCAAGGTTTTTTTGGATTTCCTCATTGGTCTGTCTTCTTGGGAAAAACTGGCTGGTTGTTGTCTCTTGTCACCAGCCTTTATTAACTTACCCACATCCTTCTCGTATTCTGCAGCTTTCTTCTTGCCGTCCTTCTCATCTGGACAATCATAGCTGAAGTGTACCACCTCACCACATGTCCAACACCCATTTGTTGCAATCGTGGGTTTCCTTGCACTGTTCCGTTTTTGTTCCTACTTCCATTTGTAACACTCCACCTTCTTGTGTCCTGGCTTCTTGCAGAACCAGTAGCCCCCTCTGATCTTCTCCTGTTCTTCCTTCCACTTGCAGCAGTCCACTTTCTGATGTCATTGCTTTTCATAGTACCAGCATATTCCTTTAAATTTTTCCACTTCATGTAAAATCCATCCTAGACAATTTACCTACCAACAAAGCTCCAGGTCCAGATGGAATTCCGCCAATTGTTTTGAAAAAGTGTTCCCCTGAACTTGCCTCTGTCCTAGCTAAATTATTCAGACTATGCATGCGTACTTCTGTATTCCCAAATTCATGGAAAGAAACCAATATCCACCCAATTCCGAAGAAAGGAAGTTCGTCTGACCCCTCCAATTACAGACCAATAGCTGTCACATCTTCTCTTGGTAAGGTATTTGAAACTTTAATTAATAAGCACATTGTTAAACATCTTGAATCCAACAACTTAATTAGTGATAGACAATATGGTTTTTGCCACGAAAGATTCATCATTGACATACTCAATCTCTTAACTCATACCATCCATCAATCAGTTGATCTTTTGGAGAAACTCATGCAGTAGCTCTTGATATCTGTAAAGCTTTCGACAGAGTATGGCACCGTTCCCTGCTGTCCAAACTCCCTTGCTAGGGACTAACGTCTTTTGTTCCTTTGATTTATTCATATCTTAGTGACAGGAAAATAAGAGTAAAAGTAGATGATGTATATTCCAAATTCCACTCAGCTAATGCCGGCGTGCCGCAGGGATCAGTTCTGGCGCCAACCCTATTTCTGGTTCATATTAATGATCTCTTATCTGTCACCCACAATCCCATTCACTCATATGCAGATGACTCAACACTACATAGTTCATTCGCACTTAGACATCTATTTACAAAGTCTAATATCTCCACCTCTCAACTCAGTACAGCCATCTCCATTAATCAAGATCTTTCTACAATCAATGAATGGGGACAAAACAACCTTGTCTCTTTTAATGCTAGTAAAACTAAATATATACAGTTTACTAACAGACAGATATTGCCAGATTCGTACATTACCTTCAGTGCTACTAATATTCCCATCTCCAAAAATATTGAAATTCTTGGCATCTCATTTAACAGTGCCCTCAGCTGGACCTCTCATGTCAGATCACTTGCTAAAACCGCCTCAAAGAAACTTGGATTATTGTACAGAGTCCGTAACTTCTTCGCCGATGAGCAGTTAGCTATAATTTATAAGAGTCATGTGCGCTCTCAGCTTGAATATTGCTCACCCTTGTGGAATGGTTGTGGAGAGGTTGCATTAAGACAACTAGACAAAATTCAGAACAAAGCTTTTAGAATAATTTACAACCCTGCCATTACAAATAAACTACCTCCCCTGTAAATACGAAGGAATGTTGCCTCCCTTGCATTATTTTACAGATATTTTTTTGGCAAATGCTCAGACGAAGTTGCGTCCATGGTGCCACCTCTCCATGCCTTCCCTCGTGCTACACGGGCATCTGGTAGAACTCATGACTGGAATGTCACTCAGCCATATTGCAGAACTTCTGCATATCAGAATTCTTTCATTCCCCGAACTGCATCTCTCTGGAACTCGCTTCCCCAGAGTTGTTTCCCTCCAAGTTTCAACCCACAACTGTTCAAGTCAAACTGTTACAGATATTTTATGAACAGAGGACACCAGTAATCTGGTGTATGGATTTTTTTTTTGTACTCATTTGTTTTTCCTTCCTCCGTTCTGTTATTTATTAAAAAAAAAAAAAAATCGGTGCTCTTAACAGTGCATACAGTTGTTTGTAAAACTCTTCAACTCTCTTCAACATCTTATCTTTGCATTTAATGACTTCACCATTTTTTTTTTTTCTTTCAGTGGTTTCATTTGTTGCTTTCCTAGTGTCATTTTACTTCGGATCTGTTTCAGACTTTGTCCTTTTTTGATGGTTTCTTTGATCTGATCTATGTTTCTCTTTCTTTTTTCTTCTTTTTGTCTTTTGTTGATAAGCTTATTTAATTCTGGTCGTTCTGTTTCATCTGTCTTTGTTTTTACTTTCATTTCATTTCTTTTTTCATAAGCTCGAATGCCTCTTCTGGACACTTCTTGGCTTTGGTTGTATTAGGTTTTCCTACTACCTCCGCTGACTCTCTTAGCACTTTTGTTAGTCTGTCATTCAGCGCATCAAGGTCACATTCAGCATTACTTAGGGCCTGAAATCTGTTCCTTATTTCCAACTGAAAGGCAGCTTTGTTTTCGTTTACTTTTATTGGGCATATCTTTTTATCTTTAATCATCTTCTTTCTTTTACCTTTGAAACTGAATCTGGCTGTGCAATCCACCATTCTATGATCAATGCCTATATTTACTTTGTTGATAACTGTGACATTTGTGATCGTGCAATTCTTATCTGCTATAATGAAGTGCATTTCATTCTTTGTTTCTCCATTTGGGCTTCTTCAGGTCCACTTTCTCCCTGTGCTTTTGTGGAAGAATATGTGTGTGTGTGTGTGTGTGTGTGTGTGTGTGTGTGTGTGTGTGTGTGTCTATATATATATATATATATATATATATATATATATATAAATATACATTTTATATTATATATATATATATATAGTTTATAATATTTGTTTTTTAGAAGAGTTAGTTAAAAATTGCAGACGTCTAAGTAATTTAGCATATTTGAAAGACTTACCCTTTTAGTTTAACGAAGTGAGTAGAATTCCAATGCATGGCACATTTATAATTATTGATAATGTATGGACTATGGAACTGGTTCTTAATATGTTATATGATACTTGAGTCTCGAGGTACCAAGAGATCTGTAAAATATTGGAGATTAAACTGCTTTCCTTTAGAAGACAATAAAATGTTTTTGTTATCACCATTTGTCAGATTAATTTTGACATTTCCAGGTTCCAACTAACTTAAATAAGATTATTATGCTCTAAAAGGCGAGGAAAATGCACGTGAGGTTCCCATATGAATTACTATTCTTTTATTCCATAAGGATTATTAAAAAACCTTCTTTTGTCAGCCAAAATCATTTTATTTCTCTATTTTTCGCCATTTTCACTATAATAACTTATCATCTAAATATTCTAATACATACATTCATAGACCTCAGGAAGCCCCTGAAAGTACTCATTTTTCAAAAATTTTCCTGGGGGGCTCACAGCGCCCCCCAACACCCCCCAGCTGCAGAGGTTCGCTTCGATCGTTTCCCACCACCATTTCAAGAATCTATAGACGTCTTTTTTCCGCCCCCCCCCCATCCTTGTGAACTTTCTGGCTACGCCTCTGGGAAGGTGTGGTGTGGTGTGGTGTGGTGTTGTGGTGGTGGTGTGTGCACTGTGGTATATCTGATGTGGTGTGGTGACGTGTTTAGTGTGGTATATCTGATGTGGTGTGGTGACGTGTTTAGTGTGATATATCTGATGTGGTGTGGTGACGTGTTTAGTGTGGTATATCTGATGTGGTGTGGTGACGTGTTTAGTGTGGTATATCTGATGTAGTGTGGTGACGTGTTTAGTGTGGTATATCTGATGTGGTGTGGTGACGTGTTTAGTGTGGTATATCTGATGTGGTGTGGTGACGTGTTTAGTGTGGTATATCTGATGTGGTGTGGTGACGTGTTTAGTGTGGTATATCTGATGTGATGTGGTGGTGTACGTAGTGTGGTATATCTGATGTGGTTATATAGATAGACAGACAGATAGATAAATAGATAGATAGATAACAACAATAGAAAAATAACTTCATAGAAGTTGAGGGAGCTATGGTAGTGACAGTGATGATGATTTTGATGATGTTATTTTTGATAGTGATGACAAAGAAATGCATTAAGACTAAGGAATGAACTGCAAAAATATTTCACCACCACCATAATGGAAATGAGAAGACTAGTAAAAATAGTGATGAAATCAGATATGCATAAGTTCATATACTTTGCTTACCAAGTATAAATTACCGAAGCTATAAATCAGGAAGCAATCAGTAACAACAGTAGGATCAACACCAATATAGTTATATTACAACGCTGACAAGGGCGAGAAAGTTAGCTAATGGTGGTAATTTGTTGCAAGTACCCATCCCCTTTACTTGTTTTCTCTGTTCTCTCGAGTAAGGTACCCCGTGACGTCACAACGATGCGGGAGGGGGGCGGGTGAGGCAAAACGATCAGACCTTGTATAAGACCTTAACTCCTAAATGCCGTCGAACGACGTTTCACCAGAGCATGGCTAGACGCGTCAGTGCAACGCGATGTGTAAAAAAAATAAAAAAAACTGCGAACAACTTTGGGAAAGGGACAAAGGTCTGAGGACACAGACCTACTATAGCCTTCAAACCATTCAAGTGGTAAGTACATCTTGTGAGTCAGTCACGAATGGATGTAGTCTTTTGCTCCCTTCATGTGTTAGTATATGTACGAATAAGAAAGTAAGAAAAGAAAGAAAGTGTGTTTCCCGGACAATGACTGCTTATCGGTGTTCGCTTTTGACCTGGGAAGGGAGGGGAGAGAGGTAAGCATCCCTCGAACTCCCTCGCTTTCCCCACTCTACAACCCCGAACCGTACAGCGTAAAAGACAAGATTTTTTTTTTCTTCTGCTCATTATATTTGTGTCATTATATCTGCCATTGTCCTGTTTTCCTTTATTTATTTTTTTTTTTTTGTATTTCCAGGAAAAATATTCATATTCCCTGTTTTTTTTTTTAAATAAATAACAGAACAAAGGAAGGAAAAACAAATGGGTAAAAAAAAATAATCCATACACCAGATTACTGGTGTCCTCTGTTCATAAAATATCTGTAACAGTTAGACTTGAACAGTTGTGGGTTGAAATTTGGAGGAAAACAACTCTGGGGAAGCGAGTTCCAGAGAGATGCAGTTCGGGGAATGAAAGAATTCTGATAGGCAGAAGTTCTGCAATATGGTTGAGTGACATTCCAGTCATGAGCGCTACCAGATGCCCGTGTAGCACGAGGGAAGGCATAGAGAGGTGGCATCATGGACGCAACTTCGTCTGAGCATTTGCCAAAAAAATATCTGTAAAATAATGCAAGGGAGGCAACATTCCTTCTTACTTGCAGGGGAGGTAGTTTATATGTAATGGCAGGGTTGTTAATGATTCTAACAGCTTTATTCTGAATTTTGTCTAGTTGTCTTAATGCAACCTCTCCACAACCATTCCACAAGGGTGAGCAATATTCAAGCTGAGAGCTCACATGACTCTTATAAATTATAGCTAACTGCCCATCAGCGAAGAAGTTACGGACTCTGTACAATAATCCAAGTTTCTTTGAGGCGGTTTTAGCAAGTGATCTGACATGAGAGGTCCAGCTCAAGGCACTGTTAAGTGAGACACCAAGAATTTCAATGCTTTTGGAGATGGGAATATTAGTAGCACTGAAGGTAATGTACGAATCTGGCAATATCTGTCTATTAGTAAACTGTATATATTTAGTTTTACTAGCATTAAAAGAGACAAGGTTATTTTGTCCCAATTCACTGATTGTAGCTAGATCTTGATTTATGGAGATGGCTGTACTGAGTTGAGAGGTAGAGATATTAGACTTTGTAAATGGATGTCTGAGTGTGAATGAACTATGTAGTGTTGAGTCATCTGCATATGAGTGAATGGGATTGTGGGTGACAGATATGAGATCATTAATATGAACCAGAAATAGGGTTGGCGCCAGAACTGATCCCCGCGGCACGCCGGCGTTAATTGAGTGGAAATTGGAATATACATCATCTACTTTTACTCTTATTTTCCTGTCACTAAGATAAGAAGAAATCAAAGGAACAAAAGACGTTAGTCCATAGCAAGGGAGTTTGGACAGCAGGGAACGGTGCCATACTCTGTCGATAGCTTTAGAGATATCAAGAGCTACTGCATGAGTTTCTCCAAAAAGATCAATTGATTGATGGATGGTATGAGTTAAGAGATTGAGTATGTCAATGGTGGATCTTTCGTGGCGAAAACCGTATTGTCTATCATTAATTAAGTTGTTGGATTCAAGATGTTTAAGAATATGCTTATTAATTAAGTTTCAAATACCTTACCAAGAGAAGATGTGACAGCTATTGGTCTGTAATTGGAGGGGTCAGACGAACTTCCTTTCTTCGGAGCTGGGTGGATATTGGCTTCTCTCCATGAATTTGGGAATAAAGAAGTACGCATGCATAGTCTGAATAATTTAGCTAGGACAGAGGCAAGTTCAGGGGAACACTTTTTCAAAACAATTGGCGGAATTCCATCTGGGCCTGGAGCTTTGTTGGTAGGTAAATTGTCTAGGATGGATTTTACATATCTTGTTCTTGCACTTAAGCTACAACTTAGAACCGCAGCATCCTTTACCCCTCCATCCTTAGTCAGCCATGCTTATCTCTGTCCTTATCTTCATTTTTATCATTCGTTTTGGTTGTCTGACCACCTCTCTTCTTATTTCTTACATCCTTCCTATCATTTTTATTACTCTTCTTTCCACACCAGGTGGATCTACATTGTGTGACAAGCCTTTGGGTTCCTGTAACCCAGGAAACCAGTTACAAAGCTGGGCGGTAACCACATAACCAAATAACAGAGTAATGGAACGATATCGAGCCTTCTATGGTGCCCTTGCTAACTGGGTGGAGAGATAAAAATGCGGCGTACATCCGGGAACCAAACCTCCATCGCGCCTAGCTGTGGTGAAGTGCTGTGTGCTGCGAGGGAACATTGGTTTGTTGCATGGAACGGCTCTTCAGGGGCGGTTGCTTACCTGCGGCTGATGGGTCTACTCGACCAGTAAGATCAGAATTAATCAGCAACATGTTCATTGACGTATGTTTCATCTTAACAAGGCCAACACCCCCAGTGATGGACAGAGATCCTTACGTGGAAAACTCTGACCATTTTCCACATGTTTCGTTGTCTGGAGAGAGAGAGAGAGAGAGAGAGAGATAGAGACAGACAGACAGACAGACTGACAGACAGACAGACAGACAGAGAGAAACACGTAATATTGGTGAACAGTTGACAGTACTCAGAATCAAATTTCAGACCAGATCCTTAAGTTTGCAGAGTCAAGTGTCAGGCTCAGCTTAATAACAAGGCTTATGATGAACGCCTGTCAACTGTACAAGGGTTAAGCAGAAAGACTGTACCAAGATCCACTCTTCCTCTGCAATACGGCATGCAGTTATCCAAGAAGTTACATGCATATTCTTAACTTTACTGCTGGGTGAGAAGAGACAGGGAGGAAACAAATTTTGCCCAAAAGTCTGACCAGGCCTTGAATAAAACTCATGTATTTCCTCTGATGATCTGAACGTGGTAACCACTACTCAACTGGCTTCCCAAACTAAGCTTATTAAGATGCTTCCAGTGGCTGTTTTCATAAATTTTCGAAGTATAATTAGTACGGAATATTGCTTGCATATACATTTTATACTCATATAACAGCTAAGAGACGTAATATTAATTTTATTCTCGCTTTATCCTGCCGACGATATTCAGCATAGGATGGTTCTGTCCTAGTTCTTTCGAACTAGTGGGGTTAGTTGTAGCCTTCACTAAGCCCTTCTCCTCTAAACCCTGTCCTGAGGTAAACATAATCATCTGATAGTGAAAATAACGGAAAACACATAAACGGACTGAACGAGTTACGTGAAAAGGGCGAGAAAAAACATCCCTGCTGTTATTCAACTGCTATGAATACTTTTTCTCTTAAAAACTGATTAGGAGTAAACGAAAAGGAAATTGAGAGAAACTAAAGATTTTTTTTTTTCCTCAGTAGAAAATGTAAAAATACGACTTCGGTTTGAAAGGGTTAATCTGACAACAGCATAAAATTCTTTTTTCCTAAACACAGGACATACCCGCATTTGTCACCCAAACACCACCATGTGTGTGAAAGGAATCTTTAATCTTGGTAGCAAACTTGGCTTCACAGTACCGCTTCTTGAGCAATTAATACCTTATATTAGGCCTACACCTTAACATTCCTTGTACGTATCATTTTACTATGAGTATATTGTTCATTAATAACATAAAAGGTATATATTGTAATCTGCAGAATAAGTCACCTGGGGAGGTGTTCTTACGAAATCCATAAAACAACCTAAAATAAGATCTTGACACCATTGCTAGATTGATTCTCCAGGTCTGTGTTTGCTACTGTGTGTGAATGAAATGAACCAGATGTGTGTTTAGTGATCTGTGTAGCATGAATTCATACGATATAATACTCGTAGGCGTCCTGTAGGATATCAGCCATCATCAAGTAATGGAAATTTTGCTCTCATACTACCAGGTGTTTCATAATGTGCAACACCACGGGACGAGAAAGACTTGTAACTTGTATTTTCGTTGCAGTAGGACACATCATTGCACCTTTCCCCCGGCTGTTTATTATCCAAACTGAGTCTTATCCTCTGTTCGCTACTGAAGAAAACAATGACGAGTTTTTACCAGTTATACAGGATGGCCTGGAAATAGCACTCCACTAGAAATTCACGTGGTAGTATCCTGTGTTGTGGGGCTGGCTCAGTCTGCTGGTGGGGGCTTTAGTGTGACAGTGGGAGAGGAAAATGTATAAGTGGGACATGCACTGATAACGCTGACTAGGCCGTCCCCTCAACGCACGAGTAATCGCCCGGACGAGTAGAACAGGAGCGTTACATATGGACCATCTGTATATAATGGGGAAAAAAAAAAAAAGACATAATATCGAGGTGTAAAGTGCATATCAAATATTTAGAAAAAGATGTAATGAAGTCTCCAATGCCGCCTACAGAACGGCCCTACTGTAGATTCCATAGTGCTGCTTAACACTAAACGTTCATATGCCAACAAAGGCCGGAAATACGACACTGATAAGATAATGGATACACTTCCAAATAGTCAAGGTAGACACAGATGTAAGTCGAATTTGTGCAAAAGTTGTTTCAATATGGGTCTATAATTCTATATAAACTAGCCTACATTCCTATGATTCTGTCACTTCCACTCCAGACCGAGGATGTAATGTTAGTAAATTCATACTCCCACCAAGCGATTTTATGCAGATTAATTACCCTAATAGTGAAGCGGTGAATGAAGGCTTTATCATACCCTGCCACCCGGCACCCACAGTGCGAAAAGTCTCTTCTGAAATGAATGAAACCGTCAAAATAATTATAGCAAATTAAAATAGATATGACCTAATTTGGGTGAAGGGGAGAAGAGAGTTTGCAGAGTGCGTTATTAATTCTTTGTTTAAAAATTATCATAAAGTACTGTCACCTGTTTACTAATATTACTCTCTCTCTCTCTCTCTCTCTCTCTCTCTCTCTCTCTCTCTCTCTCTCTCTCTCCAGACAATAATTAAGGTTATAGATAAGCCCTCCAACTCGAATAATCATTTTAATTAAGTAAAGTCGTGTAGGAGTAGCGAGAATGGAGCGGACAGAGGTATCACTGTGGTTATTACGCAATATTACTCAAACTTTATCTCCTTCAGAACGACAATGCATTATTTTAGCTTCATCTTGCTTCACCCAGACGATTTTATTCACCTTTGAAAAGATATCTCGTAAAATACTGAAGGGGTTAATGAAGACTGTGTAACGCCTTCAGTAACGAAATTTCATTCTTAAATGAATGAAATGGTCTGGTGTTCGCAAAAAATAAACAATTATATAAAATTTTATACGACATAAATACAAGAGATTTATTTATTTATTACATCTGCTCACGTTAAACATTTTCTGGTCAGTTCTGCGGTCCTCAGAAGTGGTGTGGTTTGTTGTGGAATAAGACGTGAGTTCGACATCAGGTTGTGGCGGGAAACAGTATGATTCCTTTAACTTCATTGAAGCAAACTATTGATCATCCACGTGACCCACCATCATGTCATGAAACTCTTTCAATAAAAACCATCATCCTAGTTCTGCATGTGACAGTTTAAGCATGTATTCAAACGGGATGGTGGGTATTAGCGCCGGAGTGGCGACATGTGAAGGAACGTGGAAAGTAGGGTTACTGGACCTTAGGGAGCCGACTATGAGACTGATGGCTAAGACTGGATATTAAAAAAAAAAAAAAAAAAAGGCGATGAACTGCCTTTCCTCACATTGTTTTTTTTTTTTTTCCCGAGAAAAAGCAAACAGCATGGGAAGACGTTATATTCCTTGTCCTCCCTGAAAAACAAATGAGTTACGAGAAGCAGTTGACCGTAATAATTTTTGTGAATCTGGGTAGAAAGCATCCTCGTCAGTTGTGGAAACTCTCTAGTACCTCCTCCTTATCAGCATATTTCTACCTATGGCCCGTAAATATGTTGTATTTTATTTGTGCAAAATACGTCAGTTTTGCTGAGATATTTAATAATATTAGTAGTTGTAGCAGACTTATTAGCAATAGTAGCCTCAGATTCATTAGAAATGTGAGATCAGTGGGCCGCAGGCTGAAGTTCTCCTCCAGCAGTCCACCATCCTCCTTTTGGAAGATAAGTAGGGAACTAAGGGACGTTTGTATGACCGGGCAGTGGAGCCACCTAGTTCAATGGGCACCATCACGTGAAAAAGTATCTCTCCAGCTTAAGCGAGATATGAAGAGCCGAAAAATAAATAACAGTGTGTAGCCTAATAATGCAAAATTAATCAGCAAGGAAATTGTACAAGATAATTTTCTACGCTGACGAGAATACGAGCCCAACCGTGTGCAGAACACGGGGAAAAACACCAAATGCTGTTCCCTCTTCGTAGTGTGGAGTACACAGGAGTACAAAGGAAAGCAAACAGCAACAGACCTTATGGTCCTTTCGAGGCTGTTTGTTACAGAGTAGACTATGATTACGAGATCTAATTCTACATGCTGAAGGATAAGGATAAAAAAGGAAAGAAGGCTCCCCCCGCCTCCAAACCCTCCAGTTAAAACTGGTGGGAAAAAACGAGAAAAACCACCACGCAGCAGGGAAAAACTGACATGGAAATTTCATAGGAGAGACTGAAAAGGAAAAGTCACATTCAGTAATATTTTATCTATAAGCTACCAGTATGAAAAACCTGAAAGGAAAAGTAACCAAATAAACAAATAACTATAGCTTGCCATTATTCACGGGTACATTGAGTTAACGGGGCGTCTGTAGACACAGCGAGTGAACTGACAAGGAAATTCCCCATGCAGGACAAGCACACAAGTTACCTCCTGAAGCAGTGACCCCCGGTATATTAAAAATTCCCGATGGTGATCACTTAACCAACAGGGTCCCTCAGTGATCCAAAGCCCATCACAGATCGAAAGTAAGAGTATTGACCGTTATCTCAGGGCTATCTGTGCATATCCTAGTCCGTGCTTATACTAATATGCACGTAATGAATTGATCCAGGCTCGGAAAAAAATGTACACACACACACACACACACACACACACACACACACACACACACACACACACACATATATATATATATATATATATATATATATATATATATATATATATACAAGTGTTTTATTCATGTGTAAACATATTAAGCTGGGGGTTAGACGACAGATACTTATCCAAGCGACCTTTAAAGGTTAGTACTGTATTACAATTTACTACATTGGAGGACAATTTGTTCCACATATTACAGCTCTATTAAAGAAGAAATGCTTAGCGTCATGCGACTGGAATCGTTTGCCAATTATTTTATGCCTACTGCCTCTAGTAGAATTAGAGTGATCAAATGTGAAGTTGAATTAAATCTCCTTGTAACCTCCGTTTAGTTAGGGTACAGAGACTCAGGGGTTCTAATCGTTCCTTGTACGGTTTATATCTCATCCTAGGTATCATCTTGTCATCCTTCGCTGTACTTTTTCAAGTTTCTTCATATCCTTTTTATAATACGGTGACCAAAACAGAACGCAATACTCGAAGTTAGGGCGTGCTAAGGAATTATACAAAGTGAGGACGATATTATCGGATTTATATTCATATGCTTTACCTATGAATCCAATATTTTTCTTTTTTTTTCACAGCTTCTGTACATTGTTTATTTGGTTTCATTTCGTTTGTTATTATAATTCCTAAGTCTTTTTCCGGGTTTACACTGTCAAGCTGGACATTATTCATGTTATAACTACAGGTAGCTCTTACATTTTTACTGCCAGTGTTCAGCACTTTACATTTATTGACATTGAAATCCATTTGCCATGCTTGGGCCCAGTTAAACAGTTGATCAAGATCTCTCTGAATAGCCTGCCCTTGCAATGCTGTATCTGCTCTTTTACCTGTTATAGTATCGTCAGCAAATTTTGAAATCTTACAGGATAATCCTTGATCAATATCATTTATATATATTAAAAAAAACAACAACAACAATAGGAACTAACACTGGACCCTGCGGCACTCCATTTGTAACGTTTATCCAGTCTGACTTTTCCATTTATTACAACTCTTTGCTTTCGTCTGGTGAGTCAGTTTTCTACCCAGCCGAGAATACTGCCACTGAAACTATGTGCTTTCAGCTTCTGAAGGAGTCTTTTGTGTGGAACTTTGTCAAAAGCTTTTTGAAAATCGAGGTAGACAACATCACCAGATTTAGTCTCGTCGTACATGTTCAATATATCATTGAAAAAATCCAGCAGATTTATGAGGCAAGAGCGATTATTTCGAAAACTATGTTGTGAATCATTGATGAGATCGTTTCTATGTGTTTCACAAACTTGTCTCTGCTAATAGTTTCAAGCAAATTGCAAACCGCTGAAGTTAAAATAATTGGGCGGTAGTTTTCTGGTTGTGCATTGTTGCCCTTGTTGAATATTGGTGTTACGTTAGCAAGCTTCCATTCATGTGGCACCTTACTGCTCTTAAGTGAAAAGTTTAAAATAGAACTGACGTTAGACTGGGCCCAAAACTGACATCCGTCAACAGAGAATGTTGGGTTGTAAGATTAATGCTTGAAATGATGATAGTCACAGAGAACTGCAAAGGGTTGGACGTAAATCCGTAGTAATGGCTCTCTCTACCTCTGAACTAGACAAAATAAGCTGCAATAGGAGAGAAATCAGAGCATTGTTAAAGTGAAAGAAATATAGCCGACTTGCCGCCATAAGACCATACAGGCTATGGGACTATATTTATTAACAGTGAGCATTTCCCTCTTACAAGTTCTATTTTGATCAGCTGGAAGAGCAGAGAAACTTAATTTGCACATTCCTTTCTTTATCCTTTCTGCAAAATATATATATACATACATACAAACATTTTATATATATATATATATATATATATATATATATATATATATATATATATATATATATATATATATATATATATGTATATATATATATATACTGTATATATATATATATATATATATATATATATATATATATATATATATATATATACTGTATATATATATATCGGCTACCTCCCTTTCCTTGGGGGAAGCAGCCCAGGTATATATATATATATATATATATATATATATATATATATATATATATATATGTATGTATGTATGTATGTATATTGTTCATATTAATTCTTCCCTTGTAGACTAGATTTGTTTATGCAGAAATAGCATGAGCCACGAAAAGATTCAACATCCATTTTCCTTCCTACGAAAACAAAGTTTAGTTACAGGAGACTGTTGGCTGTAAATTTGTTTGTGAATCTGGGACCTAGCCGCTTCAAACAGAAATACTGTAATACTGTTCTCTCACCATGTTTCCTCCCAGAGGTCTCACGGTCGTCCTGTATAGACACTGTTTTAGAGACGATAGAGTAAAAAAAAAAAAAAAAAAAAAAAATCGCCTATTTGATGGGGTTAAGACGAGAATAGTTGCCTACCAGTGCTTACTATTGTATTCTGTCACAGTGCTTCATGGGAATAGTTACAGTGTTGTACTACTCTCTCAGAGTGTTTCCTCTCGGACATCTGAACACGACTGTAATTTCCTGTCGCAGTGTTCTCAGACATCTTATCACAACAGCGGGCCTCTTATATCGAACCCCGCAACGTTCGGGTCGCTTGGTGGTGCCAAGATAAGATATTCACAATGGCGCTTTTACAAAAGATATATCATTCATTTTTCTTATATGCCAAAGCCTTTGATAAGTTTGTAGAATGCGATCTCTCTCTCTCTCTCTCTCTCTCTCTCTCTCTCTCTCTTACACACACACACACACACACACACACACACACACACACACACACACACACACACACGACTTCAGCCCAAACATTTTTGTGTAAAATTCTTATCCCACATGGCTCGTAAAATCTCCCTACTTGATGAGTACCAGAACTTTTTCCTCTCATCTATTCAGCCAATTGTAATGTCTTACCATTCTGAAACTGTCATGAAAATTGTCCGAGCCAAACATAGCTGAAAAACGTAAATCGATTTTGGATCTGATAAAAAATGGCCAAGACCAAGAGGGCAAATCCCCGAGTTTTGTTGATTACTGGACTAATTTCCTTCCTGGAGGGTCAAGGTTAGTTTAGGTGGGGATGTCTTTCAGGATTGTTAGGTTAGTCGTAGAAGTATGTTAAGTAAGGCCAAATTTGGTGGGTAGATAGCCCATGTCCCAGGAAACAATCGAATAACTTTTGGGACCGATCTGGATTGTATAACAGATTCTGGGTCCGAAAAACACTTTTTTGTGAAACCCTAATAAAGTCTGTCCGACAACGAGTCTGTTTTCACCTCTGTTTGATTATTTGTTTGTTTGTTAGTTAGTTTGTTAGCATGATTACTCAAAAACTAAAAAGAGAGATCTCTAACAAATTTGGTAAGTAGATAGTTCATGTCCCAGGGAACAATTGATTAACTTTTGGGACCGGTCCGGGTCGTATTACAGATTCTGGATCCGGAAAACACGTTTGCGAAACCCAAATCAGTGATGAGAAAACCTAACCAATTATGAAGAGGGGTTTGGAAATTACGTTGCCCTTGTCGGTGTGATGCACTTCACCGGGGGCCCCTCTAGTTCTGTTTGGTCTGGTTAATTTTGATCAGTTTGTTGGCATTAGGTTAGGTTAAGCTGTAAGATTTTAAAGATAGGTTAGAATAAAATACTCTGCAAGGATTACCTTAGATTAGGGTAAGTTACATTAGTTTCAGTAAGATCAGATTAGATTAAGATTAATCCCATCAACAGCAGGACGTATATTTATCTCTTGTCTCTTCCAGAGGATTTAGTTACATTTGTGAGAGTACCCTTGAGGGAAAAGGGTTAATGAAGTCTCTCTTGGATCGAAGGGTGTTGCCTGTACAGCCCGAGCAACACCTCTGGTTTATCACACCCAAGGCTTATCCAGTTCTGTGAATGTATATTGAAAACATCTTTTATTGGTTATTGCATTTATCTATCCCACACTAACCATCCTTACTCACAAGAGCTACTTACCTGACTCAGGGGAAGAGAATGCCCAATCCTCAATACATCGGAAAAGTTTTTGGACAAATTCTCGATAATATTCCTGGATCCGCACATGTAAAATCATTTCAAGACATCAAGAATAAATCAAACAAAACTCTGTTGAATAGAATAGGTTATTCATAGAATGCCTTATCAGTCTGCGACGATATAATCAAGCGGACGAAGCCGCTACTGCTCAGAATGGGAAGATAAGCCAGCAGCGGGATCAGTGTTGCTTCGCACGTCACGCTGAGAGCATCATGTCCGGACCAGCAGTGGGAACGAAGACTTTGCAAAGTATACTGACTAAAGTGATTAAGAGAGGAGGCTTTGATGCGAACCTGTCCAAGGTATGTTTGCAAATAAAAAGCATCCTTTCAAATTATAATAAATAAACAAATAAATAAATAGGTTTTGCTATGTAATTCCACGACCAACAGTAAATCAGGCAAAATTGTTTCTCAGGGTTATCATGGTGGAAATAAACTGTGCTCCTTCCATGACAATTATTTCGAATATTAATAATCAGGGATGTAATAATTTTTTATTGAAGTTGTTCACATTTACCCTTGTCTGAAGAAATTTTTTCTCTCCATGATGACTTTGACATACATGTCATACATAAATGTGCATGAACGAACACACCTCTGTCTGTGCGGTCCACACAGTGTATATTCAGTCATTGACCACAGTATAATTTTTTAGCATGGCGATGATGAAATACGTACACGACAAATCACAGAAGGAGAATGGAATACTCCGAAGTAGCTGTACGTTTGGGGCTTCTTCCGATGTGCAGCATGTATCTTTCACTTCGGGTTTACTCATTGGGAACGCATTACAGAACAAATCTTTAACCATTTGACCCCCGGGTTGTCTCTTGTTATATTCCAACAATTTTTTGAACACTCTGTTCAGCTTAGGAGAGATTTCTCAGACTGGAGGGGCTAGATAGCGCATTCTTAAAACTACTCATCACAAGAGACCTTTCCAAATCTGAAACTTTTTTAGCGGCAAGAAAAATCTCCTCATGATCTTAACAAATGATATTTGGTTCCAGTTAACAGCTGTGTGTGAGTCATGGAAGCATGATAGTATTAATCTCGTCACCATTCGCACTCTCATGGTCGGGACAACCCATGTAATCTATTCCAGTTAACTCCATGCATTTATCTCCTGCTGAGAGTGTCATATTGGCCTTAGAGTTACAAGTTCACTATGATGGATGGATTTCTCGTTGATTTGGCAGTTAATGATGTGTTGTCAGACAACGACAAAGCCACATTCCTAAATTCATAAGCCCTTCGGTACCGTGATGTCAATTCTTTTTATTTTTATTTTTTTTTACAGAAAATTACCCACGGAGGGAAATGGCTAATGAACGCTCCATTTCGAACAAAAAACTGATTACAATCACGTAAAGAAAAAAAAAAATCGTTTTACAATAACAAAACTGCAGGTCAAGGTTATCAGACAGCTTTGGAGCAATTTGTACTAAACTGTGTGCTAAGGTTGGAGGGCGAGGTACTAATGAGATGATTTGGTTTTGAGTCAGCCAAAATTTACGATCACAGGAGAAGGTCAAAAGTTTAAGTCTGTTACTCAAACTAGTTTCATTCGTTTCTGGACAGACATTGTCTGGGGGATATGGGTTAGCCAATGACAAAGTTATTCGGTCTGCAGAACAATAGATTAAAGATTATGGTCAACTCAGAGAGTTCTGATCCAATGTGGACCAAATTTTATAGAAATACTGAGGGTCAGGCAAGACTGAAGTAGTTCGACAATGAGAAGAGTCAGTAAAAAACAGAGATCAGAGCAAGCTCAAAGGTTCATCCATTAACCAACTGTGGGTGTGGGTGTTGCAGTTCCAGGGTGTCCTTGTTATAGTTATTGAACATGGATGTTTCAAAGCAGACTGCATACATTCTATAGTAAGGAGTGTTTCCTTCTGCCTACCTGTCCGTCTGGGAACAGTATAACTGAAAAGATTTTTTAAATCTGGCGGGTATCAAGCTTGGTGGATGAGTCGAGGGTTGGGAAAGGGTTTGACCTATTATTTTTCAGAAGAGTAGTTCAAAATTCAAGGGCAAATGGCACTGTCTCTTCAGTTTTAATGTAATGGATGGATTGGAAGTTGCGAAGGGATGGAGTGTTTAAATTTTAGAACAGTACGGTCAAAAGGACAGTGCCAACGTTTTGGATTTCGGTCAAAGTTGGTAGAACATTTAAGGGTCAGTCAAAACTTGATTCGATTTTGAGAACAACAGGTCTAAGGTTAAGGTAACAGTTTGCGGTAAACTCAGAGATTTTAAATTAGACATTGGCTAAACATGGTGGAAGGGTTGATTGGGGGAATAATGAGATAATTCGTTTTCAAGGATTTCAAGAACAATCGGTGTCAGAGCAAGGTGAAAGGTTTGGCCTGTTCACTGATTGCAGGAAGCGAGTGTTACACTGAGTCCTTTTTGGGAGGGAGGGAGGGAGGGACCCTTTTCACTTGTCTCATTTTCAGTGGATATAACTAACAAGAATATATATATTAATATATATAAATATATATATATATATATATATATATATATATATATATATATATATATTGCCAGACGTCATAATCCCGTAGGGGGTGGCCATTTGACTTTGAGTTATTTGTTTTGCGGGGAGGGGCACTAACCCTCCACCGACCCACTTGCTGACAAGTAGTGAGCGCATATGGTTTGGTTATATGGTTACCACCCTGCGTTGTAAATGGTTTCTTGGCTTACAGGAAACCATTTGGCTTGTCACTGAATGTAAAGCCACCTGTAAAGGAAAGAAAAGAAATAAGAAGGAGAAATAGGAAGAGAGGAGGGCGGGCACAGAAAAAAAGAATGATAAAGGCTAAGAAAGAAGTATCCAGCACTGGATCAAGTGAGTGGATGATGGTCGCCACCACCTACCACCTTATCTCTCTCTCTCTCTCTCTCTCTCTCTCTATAACATCATCATCATCATCAGCCATAACTAGTCCACAGCCGAACAAAGGCCTACCCCAACCTTTTCCACGAATTCCTTGACTGAGCCAATCTTTGCCACGTTTTCCCTGCAAATTTCTCTATCTCATCTTTCCATCTCCTGTCTGGTCTTTTTCTGCTACGCTTACAATCTCTTGGTGTCCAGTCGGTCAGCCTCTTGCTCCTTCGGTTATCCCTTATTCTTGCTGCGTGGCCTGCCCACCTCCATATCTTTTCTTTTGTAACTTCTATGATATCTTTGACTTTAGTCTGCTCTCTCACCTAAGTTGATCTTTCCTGTCTCTTAATTATATTCCCAACATTGACCTTTCCATTGATCTCTGAGAACAGATTAATTTATTTTCCATCGATTTTGTCAGTTTCCAGGTCTCACAACCATACGTCATAGCTGGAATTATACATTCGTTATATACTTTTTGTTTCATATAATCTGGCAAGCTACTTTTCATAATGTCTCTATGTTACCGAAAGCTTTCCATCCAACTGTAATGCGTCTTTTTATTTCGCTGTCATGATCTTTCGTTAACTTTGGTATTTGTCCAAAGTAGTTGTACTCTCAATTTCTTCAAGAATTTCATCGCTTATTCTGATGACGATCTTTGGTGTTTGTGGATTAAACATTACTTTTGTTTTACACCGGTTCATCTTCAGTCCTACTTTCAGACTTTCTCTGTTCAGGTCATTTAGCCCACCCCATCCCGACGACGTATGGGTACGTTGCAACGATTTGCATTTGCCAGTCCCGGCGACGTACCAGTACGTCTTGCAATTGCAAGGTACCTAATTTGCACAATTTTCAATTTTCGCACGTGATTTTTCGTATGTATACACGGGACACCTTCCTCTATTCCTGTACAAGATACCAAGCAGGGACAATGCCTTACACTGCATAACCTCCCCCCTCCCCCCCTCACGCCATTGTCTTGGCAAAGGACCTGTTACCAGTGACCTGGCTAGTAAAGTTATTCAGGGCCAGAGTGATTCCCCAATTGATGACAATGTGGAGGACAATGTTTACATAGCATTAGAAGAAGAAACAGCCAGAAATAATGATCAGGTAGTGTGGCAAAAATAGGTCAGGTATGGTGATTAGTTAGTGAGTGAAACAATGCTTATAATGCCTTTATTACTGCTTGAAAACCAATATACTGTCATACTACATATACATTCATACCAAGTAAATAAATAAATGCCGTTTATGAGTGGATAAAATAGTTACCCTCCCATAGAACTCGTTTTCTTTGGTGCCAGCATGTTAGAAAACCCACTCAGGTAAGGAGGAACTCCTACCTGGACTGGGCACTTTAAACCTCAGGTGAGCGATTTCTCTATGAATTTTCGATGTTTCTCACCAAAAGCGAAGGTTTTAGCCAAAAAAAAAATTTCGAAAATACCTCGGGACTGGGGGATGTCGGAGGTGCGGAAAACCTCGGGACGTGACGGGTTAACATTTCTTGCAATGCCTCCGCTGTTTCTGAGATTAGGATAATGTCATCTACAAATCTTAAATGGTTTAGCTTTTCTCCATCTATGTTCACCCCTTTATTTTCTCAGTCTAGCTTTCTGAAAATACTTTCCGGGCATGCTGTTAATAATTTTGGTGAAATTGTATCTCCCTGACGCATGCCCTTCTCAGTCTTAATTTTTTCCGAGTTCTCATGTAATTTAACTGTAGCAGTTACCTCTTTATTTTTGTTTTCGAGTAGTTTTACAATGTTCTCATTCACTCATTGTTCTTGCAATGAATTTATAATTGCTATGTGTTCCACTGAGTCGAAAGCCTTTTCGTAATCAACAAAACCTAAGCACAGTGGTTTATTATATTCTGTAGTTTTCTTAATTAGCTGATTCATTGTGTGTAGATGATCAATGGTAGATTACCTCTTCGGAATCCTGCCTGTTCACGAGGTCGGTTTTCCTCAAAAATTGTTGTTATCCTGTTCATAAGGACTTTAATGAAGAGTCTGTAAATGACTGACAATATGCTAATGGGTCGATAGTTACTAAAATCTTTTGAGTCACCTTTTTTTTAGAGTAAAATAACTATTGCATTACACCATGTTTTGGGAATTTTCGTCTGTTTTATACAGTGGGTAAATAAGTGAGTAAGCCTATTTTGTACTTCCACATCCAACAGTAAATCTGTTACTATTCCATCTTCTCCCAGAGCCTTCCCTCTTTTCATATTTTTAAGACAAATATTTACTTCGTCTGGTGTTACCTCAGGTATTTCACGTGTCAACTGAAAAGCTAGCTATTGGTACTACTGTCTTTGATGCATACGGTCCTTTGTAAAATTCTTCAACTCTCTTCACCATCGTATCTCTACAATTAATGATTTCACCGTTTTTGTCTTTCGGTGATGTAATTTGTTGCTTTCTTAGTCTCATTGTACTTCGAACCTGTTTCAGACTTTTTCCATTTTTGATGGTTTCTTTGATCTGATCCCTGTTTCTCTTTCTTTTTTCTTCTCTTTGTCTTTTGTTGATAAGCTTATTTAACCCGTCATGTCCCAAGCTATTTCGCACCTCTGACACCCCCGAATCCCGAGCTATTTTGGATTTTTTTTTTTTTTTTGGCAAAAACCTCCGCTTTTGGTGAGAAACATCAAAAATTCATAGAGAAATCGCTCACCTGAGGTTTAACCCGCCCCATCCCGACCACTTTTCCACCACTGACTCCCCCCAGTCTCGACCATTTTTGGATTTTTTTTTTTTTTTTTGGCTCAAACCTCTGCTTTTGGTGAGAAACATCGAAAAATCATAGAGAAATAGCTCACCTGAGGTTTAAAATACTCAAAACAGGTAGCAGTACCTCCTCATCTTACTGTGTTTTCTATCAAGCTGGCTCCAAAGAAAACGAGTTCTATGGGAGGGTAACTATTCCACACCACTCATAAACGATATTTATTTATTTATTTGGTACGAATTTATATGTAGTACGAGAGAATATTGGTTTTCACACAGTAATATAGGGAATATAAGCACTGTTTCACTCATGAAACACATCAACATACCTGACCTTTTTTTGGCAACATTACCTGATCATCATTTCTGACTGATTCTTCCTCTAATGCTATGTAAAGTTTGTCCTCCACATTGTCATCGATTGGGGAATCACTCTGGCCCTGAATTTCATACCGTGGCATGACATGGCTTTACTGGCCAGGTCACTGGTAACAGGTGAATTGCTGAGACAATGGCATGCTTGGGGGGTGGGGGGAAGTCATGCTGGGTAAGGCATTGTCCCTGTCTGGCATCTTGTAGAGGAAGGTATCCCGTGTATACGTACTAAAAATCACTCGCAAAAATTGAAAATTGTGCAAATTAGGGACCTTGCAATTGATTCATGTTTATGAACGTCAATGGGATTGGCAGTGACAAAACGTGTAGACATTAATTCATGTCGACGGGATGCCACGGGTTAAAATACTCGATACAGGTAGCAGTACCTCCTTACATTATTAGGTTTTCTATCAGGCTGGCTCCAAAGAAAACAAGTTCTATGGGAGGGTAACTATTCCACGCCATTCATAAACGGTATTTATTTATTTATTTGGTACAAATTTATATGTAGTACGAGAGTATATTGGTTTTCAAACAGTAATATAGGCATTATAAGCATTGTTTCACTCACTAACTCATCAACATACCTGACCTTTTTTGGCAACATTACCTGATCATCATTTCTGACTGTTTCTTCCTCCAATACTATGTAAAGTTTGTCCTCCACATTGTCATCGATTGGGGAATCACTCTGGCCCTGAATGTCTTTATTGGCGAGGTCACTGGTAACAGGTGAATTGCTGAGACAATGGCGTGCAGGGGGGGGGGTGGAGGTTATGTGGTGTAAGGCATTGTCCCTGCCTGGCATCTTGCAGAGGAATAGAGGAAGGTGTCCCGGGTATACATACGAAAAATCACACGTGAAAATTGACAATTGTGCAAATTATGAACCTTGCAATTGCACTACGTACCAGTATGTCGACGGGACTAGCTGTGACAAAATGTTGCAACGTACCCATACGTCGATGGGATGCCTCGGGTTAATTCCACTCGTTCTGTTTCATCATGCTTTGTTTTTACTTTCATTTCCTTTCGTTTTTCCGTAAGCTCGAGTGTCTTTTCTGAATATTTCTTGGCTTTGGTTGTATTAAGTTTTCCTCCTACCTCCGTTGATTCATTCAGCTGATCAATGTCACATTCAGCATTACTTAGAGCCTGAAATCTGTTCCTTATTTCCAACTAAAATGCTGCTTTGTTTTCATTTACTGTTATTGGGCATATCTTTTTATCTTTAATCATCATCTCTCTTTCACTTCTGAATATGAATCTTGCTGTGCATCCCACCATTCTATGATCACTATCTATATTTACTTTGTTGATAACTGTGACATTTGTGATCGTGTTATTCTTATCTGCTATCATGAAGTCGATTTCATTCTTTGTTTCTCCATTTGGGCTTCTCCAGGTCCACTTTCTCCCTGTTCTTTTGTGGAAGAATGTGTTCATTATTCTCGTGTTAAACATCTCAGCAAAATTTACCAGCATTTCTCCTCTTTCATTCCTTTCTCCCACTCCAAATTTTCCCATACATGCTTCTCCATTTTTTGACTTCTCAACTTTTGCATTGAAGTCTCCCATGAGTATGGTATATGTTGTCTTTTCTTCTTCCATAATTTGGGAGATGTCATCATAGAATGTTTCTATTTCTTCATCTGGGCTTTGAGAAGTTGGTGCATATACAGTAGGTTCGCACAGTGCGCGTCATCACAGTGCGCGATTCGCATTGTGCGCGAGTGACCAAAAATCATAACCAAAAACCCTTGAATGCGCGAGTTTACCGCACAGAACGCGAGGCAGAGGCAAGGAGTGGCTCAAAAATGCCATTTGCTATTAGTGCACGACCACCCCTCACACAGCGCGTCACGTGTCGTCTGCTCCTGTTCCTGTTGAGGATGAAGAGGATGCAATGTCAAGAAGTGTCAGCATTGGACTTTGAAGGGTTTATGGCTGAAGTGAGTGACTTTGATGCTCCTGGGGAAGGTGCTCAAAAGGAGTCTGTGGAGGGAAGTGTTGGTGCTGTGAGGGTTGCAGTGGGGAGTGCGGCACTGTAAGTGTTGTCGCACCTCGGAACCCCTATTATTTAAGGTCATCAGGCCTGTTGTCTACTGTTGTTAAGGTGACTACCCACATTTTTGTTATTGTAGCTATAGCTTTAGTACAATGTCTGAAAAATATGACCTTTATTATGTCTGTAAGGGCCAAAAAATGTCCAGGTATGAGGGGGTACCGCCCATATGTAATTGTTCCCATAAGATTACGTATTCCTAGTACGCGAATTCCCAGTGCACGAGGTTGTGGACCGCCCAATCTCTCGTGCACTGTGCAAGCCTACTGTACTTGTATTACTTTCAGGGTATATTTTTTGCACAGTCTAATGACAACATACGAGTATGCTGCTCTGTCAGATACACTGCTGAATTTAACAATGTTGTCTGCAAGATTTCTGTTAATACACCACTAACTCTTTCATTTTCCCTTCCTCTGTTGTAAAATAGGTGGTTGCTGTGTTCGAGCTGAATTACTTTTTTCTTCGTTTCTGTGGATCTCACTCGGACCTACAATATCCCAACTAATGTTTTCTAGTTCAGTCATTAGCCTATCAAATTTGTAATCTGCTAGGCTTCTTACATTATATGCATAGATCTTCATGGATTTCAATTTGTTTAATATGCAAGAGTCTAATTTTCCAACACAGTGCCTACTCACTTTCAGTGGCACACTGCCCGTAAGCACAGGAGGCAGTGCAGTTGGGCCTTTTGTAGACGATAATCCAACAGGAAAGCCTGTCAAATCATTTGCAATAGAACTCATGTTTGGTTGGAAGAATTGTGGCAAATAATCTCACCTCCCTGCCACATCGTTTTTTCTGAGATGTAATTTTTGTGCCACCTTATTCGTAATATTCAGTGGAGCCCTATATATCTATAGGGGATTCCATGGTCCGCGCCGTCTAAGACGGTACCTCGTATCTCTAAAAGGCCTTCCCCTATCCGCTACCCGGGAAACGCCAGGTAGCAGTTAGATCCTGCCCATATATATATATATATATATATATATATATATATATATATATATATATATATACAGTATATATATATATATATATATATATATATATATATATATATATATATATATATATATATATATATATATCTGTCTATCTATTGGCAGACGCCTCAATCCCGTTTGGGGTGGCCACAAACAAATCGCCTCCAAGTCGCCCTGTCCCCAGCCATTTCACTCCCCTGCTCTCAACTCACACCCCCCTCTCTCATATACCTCTCCACCCCATCCCTCCAGCTCATCCTCGGCCTCCTCCTCCCTCTTCCCCCCTCCACCTCACTCACATACACTCTCTTCGTCAGTCTTTCACCCTCCATCCTCTCCACATGGCCAAACCACCTCAGTGTGTTCCTCATAACGCTTCCTATCACATCCACATCAACACCACAACGCTCCTTTATATCCTCATTCGTCAGCCTGTCTCTCCATGTGACTCCACAGGCTCCTCTTAAATAACTCATTTCCACTACTCTTACTCTTGACTTGTGTCCTTCCAACAACGTCCAAGCTTCACTTCCGTACGTTAGAGTTGGTATCACAATACTGTCATGTAGTAACTTTTTCACTTCCATGCTCACTTCCCTGTTTCTTATCACTGCTTTCAAAGAACAAGCAACCTTTCTTCTCTGTTGTACCCTTTCAAGCACTTCACCCTCCAAACCTCCATCCTTACTCATCACACTACCCAAGTACTTAAACGTACTCACATTTTCCAATTCCTCACCTTCCAACCTCGCTGTACATTCACTGACTTCACCTCTCTCAAAGACCATCACTTTACTCATCCCTACATTCACCTTTAGATTCCGTTTCTTACACACTCTCCCAAACTCATCCACCAAGCCTTGCAGCTCCCCTTCGTTTTCACTCAACAACACAGTATCATCTGCAAACAACAGTACAGGGAGTTTCCAAACACTATCCTCTCTCACCATGACCACTCCAACATCCACTACCCTACCTTGTACCTCTTTTATTACCCCATCCATGTACAGATTGAACAACCATGGAGACATGACACATCCCTGTTTCAAACCAACTTTCAAAGAGAAAAATTCACTTAGTTCACCATCCACACGCACTGCAGCCTTCGCACCATCGTACATACTCTTCACAGCATTCAACAACTTCCCATCTACTCCATATATTCTTAACACTTTCCACAATCCTTGTCTATCCACCCTGTCATATGCTTTCTCCAAATCCATGAAAGCCGCATAAAACTTCTTTCCCTTCTCTAGAAACTTTTCCACTAAAGATCTAAGAATGAATATCTGATCTACACAACCTCTTCCCTATATATATATATATATATGCATACAACTTCTTTCTCTTCTCTAGAAACTTTTCCACTAAAGATCTAACAATGAATATCTGATCTACACAACCTCTTCCCTATATATATATATATATATATATATATATATATATATATAGAGAGAGAGAGAGAGAGAGAGAGAGATGTGTATATATATATATATATATATATATATATATATATATATATATATATATTTATATATGTGTGTGTGTGTGTGTGTGTGTGTGTGTCAAGTGGAGTTGGTGGAGGATTAGTGCCCCTCCCTGTAAAACAATTAACTCTAAGCCCTTGGCCACCCCGTTTGGGATACATGGCGTCTGGCAATGAATGAATGAATGAATGAATGAATATTAGTGGTAGGTGGGGATGCTCACAATCCACTCACTCGATGTAGTGCTGCTGTCGGGTTTCTGGCCTTTCCTCTCCATCCTTCTTTCCTTCCATCTTCTTCTCTCTTTCTTTCCTTCATTATTTCCTTGTCCTTCTGCCTACAGGTAACTTTACACTCCCTCTTCTGTCTTTCTTTCCTTCATTCTTTCCTCTTCCTTCTGCCTGTGGGTGACTCTACACTGAGTGACAAGACAAATGGTTTCCTGAACACCAGGAAACTATTTACTAAGCTGGGTGGTAACCATATAACCAAATTTTGGGGCCTGGTGGTTTAGTGGGTAATTATTGCATTCCAGTCGGATTGAGCCTTGAAGGTTTATATCCATGGGGTGGTTGGGGTTGATTGCTCATGTAATGCCTCTCAGGGATGAGTGAGGCTGGTCACTCTCATCTTTAATGTTGGAACCAATTGCCTAGCCCTGGGCTCCTACGCTCCTCATAGGGCAATGTAGGATTGGATGCTGGATGAATGGATCTCTCTCTCTCTCTCTCTCTCTCTCTCTCTCTCTCTCTCTCTCTCTATTTTTTGACACATGATATATAGATGAAAGGCTAGCTGCATGTTGTTATACTGGGGTTCTCTGGACGAAGTCTGATATGATCTTTGTAGTATATAGTGGATTTTTTGTCATACAGCGAATAGCACTTATTGCTTCTCCTTAAATCCCTGCCTATTCACCTTCTTGCCTCGCTTAAGTATTTCATACCTGCCTGCCAACCTACCTACTTACCCACCCATCCAGACTCCTTACCTGGACCAATGCTTTCCTGTCTCCCTACCTCCTTGGCTACTTCTTATCTTGTCTACCTACCTTCCTTCCAATCTACCTCCCTCCCTACCTATCTTCCTAGCTTCCCACCTTCCTAACTACCTACCTACCTCCCCAAATACCTACTTTCAGCCTACCTCCCTCCTGCCTCCACCAACCTATAACGTAACGTCTTAGGCGCATGTTATTTTATTTATTTATTTATTTAATTCCTAGTTTCCAGTGGGTTGTACCAGATTTGTGATGAAGACGTAAAATAGTTCATTTTGAACGCCTTTTCCAATGATACCAACACTGCGCCAGAATGCTCCTGTAAAAAAAAGAGGTGTACTGTATGGACAGTGATGGCCCGAGGAGTATGTGATGGGGGGGAGGTAAAAATTTTGTCCAACTTGATCCGTTCAACGTTACGGTTTGACCCACCAAATAGGTATCATAAACAAAGCAAGTTTCTTACAAAGTGTTTTATATTGCTAAAGGCTTACATTATTTCCAGGAAAGTACAGAAATTTATTTTCTAGTGACAACTGTAAACAAACTTTCGTTCTGGATTTCTGGTACAGACAGACGCAATTTCAATAGTGCACGATTATTCATCACTTTTTAATCATACTATTAAAGAGATATATGATGCTCAAACTGATCACATAAAACACACACACACACACACACACACACACACACACACACTTTAGTAGGCCCAAAAAAGAAGAAAGTGAAAAACGAATGATGTGTATTGTAGATAATGGATTAATAAGGATTCGCCAGTAACAGCCGGTATGTACAGTTGCGGACATACCAAACAGAGCGCCCCCGCCTAGCAGCGAGGTAGTGTTATGCTCTCCGCATCTGGTAACTCTGACAGGTATGGAAGTTCACCAGGTTTCGTTCTGTCGCTAGGACGAACCGAATGCGGTGATCATTGCCGCAGTGGGCAGTTATTGATGGTATATAAACACTGTTCCACCTGACAATATACTGAAAATAAAGTCTTGGATTTGGTAATAATTTCACACCATACATTTTCGTATTTTATTCGCGTGAGAAACACAGGCTTCCTGTGATTTCTGACAAACATCACGAACCACACAAAATTACCGATGGCCAGCACAGAAGCTATTACAACATTATCTACATTCCCGCACCTATCATAATAATCTGAAAATTATCGTGACCCTCCTCCTACCTGACCGTGAACCTGAAACTAATAGACCTCTTTAATCGACTCAAATTATGAATTTCATATGAGGTGGCACCACAGGAGGAGGCAGGCTAGGGAGCCTGGGAGACAGGAGGAGGGAAGTGGGTGAGGAGGGGACAATAGTGGTCTGGCTGGTGGGAAAGGGCTCAACAGTATAGGGGACGAGTGATTGGGTAGGGGAGAGTGGACTGTGGCTGGAAGCTAGGATGGGATGGATAAATGATACGCTGGTGACATGGTGCCAAATCAGCTGTAATTTAACTTCGATTATGGAAGTTGATAGTCAGGTCGTTAAACGTTATGCAAACTTTGGCACATTACCAGTCTACCAATAGGTTTTGTTATATCGTCTATAGGATGACCGACTCCCCACGGCGTGGCACATTGCACAAACCCTGCATTAATTGTGTATGGTGACGACTACATTATCGGATGGTGATATATGAAGCGCCTCTAGAATGTTTGATGTCGCACCTGTTGTCACAGCAGTTGGGAGCTAGCCTATTCTTGTTGCGTTTACGTAGTAGCATCATGGATGACGACTGTGATATCGAAAGCAGATGAGGGGAAGGTAGGAATTTTCTCTTGTCACAATAAATAACAGCTAACAGTAGTGTTTCGTGCCTATGGTTCTCGTTAATATCTGTATGGAACCGATGTAAACGAAAACGTAATTTACTCGAGGAGGATGGACTGGGTCCCAGAACATAGGTGGCGATACTGGGGTGGGCTAATAGGTGGGTAAAGAGTTGCTTTATCAGCTGTATTACATGATCTTTATGTTGGACTACTGTAAACCCTGCATTGATAAAGTAAATCGTGGTATGAAGGACGTGTAACACAAGCAGTCTGATGTATAAGCTCTGTATCCACTTCACTGTCCGCCCCTCCCTCTTCCCGATAACTGCGTGTACTCAAACATGGGTATGATGGGGAGGGAGAAGGCCGTAATGACTGCTACTCTATGAACAGCGGATCACATGTTTATACATCAACGACAGTGGATTATCTGTTTTATTTAATGGATTGCATATCGTTACTCAGCCAGGGGAACAGCACCATGTTCGGACACAGCTGAGATGTGTGGCTCAGTAGTTGCTCTCCGTGAACAGGGTAATGGACACTTGTCCTCATATTAATATTTATCTTATCAGTTTCATACAGTGTGAACGATACTGTGTTGTTTAGCATAACAAAACACACTGCAGATAAACTGTGTGTTTACATTTAATATAAGCGATTTCTGTAACTCATGGCATTGTTGATGTAATATGCACGTGTTCAGTCTGGATAACTGCAGATATTACAACATTGTTCCACCATTACTGGTCCAAGGATCTGTGAAGGAATGCTTGGGGCATAACGACAGTTGCTTAGTAAGAACTAAATATAACTAATAACCACTGTCAATGTGCAAAATCAACAGTCAAACACGGCATACAGAAAACGATAACATAAACATGGGTTAAGTGAATCCACCTTTATTTTACATCAGTGCCATACAGATATTAATGAAAACCATAGGGACCATCATTACTGTCAGACTGTTCATATTTATTGGTGACAAAGGAAAAATCTACAGAGGCCTATCCCTACTATGTTTGCGATATCAGTCTTCATCCATGATGATATTACGCAGTAATTCTCAGTCACTATGACAACAACTGTATAACATCTGACAAACTGTAGGGACGATCATGTATTTTCGAATTAACAAATAATCACCATACTCATATTACCGGGATACTGAGCCACTCAGTGGTAAGTGTATCGTGCATCGTTACAAACCATGACGCTCAGTTACAGCATATGGCAACGTCAACATAACGTTACCTAGTTTGATTGAAAAATTCCATATTCTCCATGAAACGATTTGGCCCAGTCATCACCTTGAAATCAATCTCTCCCAGCGTAGCTCCTATCGTCTACTAAAGTCCACCGTCCCCTACCCCATCACCCCTCTCCTCTAGCCCTCAGTTCGACCAGTATTGCCCCCAACCTCACCCGTTTCCTCACTCCTGTCTACCAGGTTCCCCACCAGTGTTGCCGCCTCATGCACCCTCTGATATCCGCGCTACATTTTCCTTAATGGATTATAGAAGAAAATGAAATCCCTGAGGGGACTATATATAATAGTCCCATGCAACATAAATATAATCTACTGGATATAAATACTGTACAGTACAACATACTATTAATATTAATGTAAAATTTTATACAGAATAGATGAGTACAAAAATATTTTAAAGTGTCTCTGACGAACTCAACATGTTAAGTAAAGATATACCCAGAGACTGCCAAACCTCTGCCAGTAAGAAACTTAAATAATTAACAAAGCCCCTATGAAAGAGTTATTCTCTGTTGTGGTGCTGAACAGACGCAATCATGTGGCGGGACGGCTCAAAAGCAACGCAACCCCCCGCAGCAGTTACAGCTTCTGATATGAGCACCAGTGAAGCCTGTGTGGAGGGCAAAAGTTTATTTCTGAGAGGGGTGTTATGTAGATTTACCTTAGAAAATATGCGCTCAGCATCGGCATTGGAAGTAGGCAATGACAAAATTTTCAGTGCAAAGTGTGGCAACTGTGTAAACATCTGTGTGTCGTCGTCATTGATTTGGTTTGTGAGCCACCTGAAAAATTCTCCTGGACTGTGTGGATTCCTGAGATTGTCTGGTATAGATATAGAGGGTATACGCCTCCACTCATCATCAAGGTGCTGCAAATCACCTGTAAAGATGCGGGGACCTTCCGCTGCTAAATCTGAAAGGGATGGAGTTCTGCTTAGAGCCTCGCTAGATACACACTGGGGTACTGGCAAACATTTACATAACTGTAACAGCCTACTGTCAAGTGGAAACCTGGCATTGAGCTCTTTACAGGCCGTTATCATGAACAACCTACACCGTGTTCTCACGTCCACTACCATGTGTGGATTCCGGTGAACCTCGGGCGTCTGTAGTAAGCGATGTACTTCCACACCAAGATAAACCTGCTCTAAGGGAAGATAGTTCTCCTCCTGTGCAGGGTCAATGAGTGAGATGTCGGGTGTGGTATTCACAATATCATGCTTGTAGAAGTACCGGAGCAGATCAAGGTATAGTGTCTTGCAGGAAGTGTACAGCAGGTGGATGGTTGGTTCACGTCTTTGAAATTGAAGGTTGAATGCATTAAATTTAGGGAGTATGAAATTCATGAATGTTAAATACAGAAACACTGATGGATCTCTCATAGATTCATGAATGAATGATGATGCTGCCAGCCTATCTTCAAGATGTTTCTGTGTAAAGTACAGCTGTAGTGAGTTCCATTGCTCTATTACGCGACTGACAGCTGAGTGCAAGGACAGCCACCTGGTCTGAGCAACATGTAACAGTTTGTGTGGCTTTACATCACAGTACTCCTGGAATTCCTGAAATTCATGCTTCCTCTTGACAGTATGTGAAAAACATGTATATATTGCCCTAATCATGTCCTCACATTTACGTGGCAGGGTGCTTGCTGCCTGTGATGTACACAGATGTACTGAGTGACAGATGCACCTGAGAACAGAGATACCTGGTGCAGCACAACGCAGACGACTTACCAGAGAGTTGTTGGCACCCATTATATTACTTGCACCGTCTGCAGCAATTCCTATAAGATTTTCTAATGGGATCGAATTGTCATCAAAACACTTTATTATCATTTGATAGAGATGCTCACCTGTGGATCCTGTAGCCTTACTTTCATCTGCTACTGCTGTTGGAGGAGAGTCATATATACCTAGCAAATCTAAAAACCTTGTTTCAATGTTAGACGTTGCTTTGTCATAATATTTAACAACAACAGCACATGTTTTGCAAGTGGTGATGTCTGTTGTCTCGTCAATTATTATGGAGAAAACATTTTCTTTCACGGCACGTACAACCTCTTCCTGGGTGATGGTACCAACATTTTTCATAATTGTAGTTGCCTTTGTCCTCTTCAGACTGATTTTCTGGGCTATAACAGAATCTGGGAATATATCTTTGAGAAGATCTGTAAGATGATCAGTGGTATTAAAAGAAATATTGTGCTCTGCCAGGAATGCTGTTAGCTTTATTTCTGCCCTTGTGACCATGTCATTCACGTCAACGTCTGGAGGCTGGCTTGTTTGGGCTGTCTGTCGTTCCATGTTCGTGATGTGATGCAAAGTGGTGTGATGTCGCTTGATAGTTGAAATTTCGGCTGCCATCTAACACCTGCATACCTGTGAGGTTACACGTGACACGTGAGCAAAAATGGGACGTTGGTGACGGTGGGGGGCAAATTAGGTGTATAACGTGTAGGAATATAACTATGCATGCAATGTATTAATGTTGACATACATAATTTCCGAATGTCTGATAATAGTATTTCTGTTTCCCAGTCTTATGAATAACACGCAAGGGACAAAATGCTACGTGCTGGGCTGGGTTACATTACAAATACACGAAAGATTATATATGACCGCTCATGTTCTGCACCAGTTCCCAAAACATCACATAACGCCAGCCAAAAACATCACTGATTGCACATACGAATGATATGACTTATTACATACATGGTGCATACATAGATGTACGGAACAGATACCTACCCAGAAAACCAAACACTACACACGTAACACCTGGGATTCCTCCACCCATTCATACCTGGCAATAGGCTTTACGTACATCATCATCAACTTTCTTTAACCAGTCTCTGTTGTCAGCATCACTTAGCCAGGCATCACGAAATTTCCGCTTTGGTGGCATCCCACAGGTCCAACTGTGTTTCTCCAAAGTTATGAAGGAGGAATGCACAAATTAAGGTAGTTGCCAATCAGCAGTAATATATATTGTATACTATTGCAACTATGATAACCAATTATGCAACACAACAGAACTAGCAGTACACTACTTACCAGGAGTCAAATGGTGATGTTCTGTCAGTCCACATCAAGCTGCAAAACTTATCAAAAGGATATGACTGCATTATGCATTTTGTGGCAAAATTATGCAATGTTTACCCATATACAAAACGCACTGGGTAATAATAATAACACAATTAAGTGATATAAGTTTATTTATTATACATTCGACATAAAATTGCGTATATTAAGGGATGCGGATGTTTTCATCCGCATTTGTGAGGGTGCGGTTACTGCGTCCTCACTCAAACTTAGTGTGCAGCTCCGTGGACTGTTTTATCCGCATAGCAGACGATATTTCCGCGTTTTGGCAGCCTAGTTCCCCATTCCCACCCTGCCGCCACCTGTGGCACAACCTCCTGTATGTAGTGAACTTGCTTCAATTTCAGAGGTCCACTAATGTCAGGTTCACGGTAGGGAGGACGGGCGTCACGATAATTCTCTGTTCAATGATAGTTGTGGGGAAACTGATAACTATAACCTATGATGAATTGTTAACAGTTGCATGGTTCATGACTCGAAACTAAACATGAAATCCAAGTCATTCATAATAACTGCTATTATGAAGAGGATGTATTGTGTGACATAATTTTAAGAAACAGCATAATCATGACATGCTATTATCAGTATATATATTCTCTGCCAGAATATTGCATATATATTACCACCGATAACTATGGACAGAGGCAATGATCGCCGCGTTCGTTTCGTCCTGTCAGTGTTACCAGATGCGGAGAGCATTACAGCACCTCGCTGTTGGACGGAGTGTTTCTGTTTGATATGTCCGCAACTGTACATATTGTATAATGATCCTGTTTCCAAATCTTTTCTTGATTGACCTATATAAAATTTATTACAGTTTTTTTTTTACATCTTATTTTGCATACGACACCTGACTTACTTGATGGGCTGTTCTTGAGATTTTTATTTTTGGGGGGGTTCTCATACTTGAAAACTACCTGTTCATTAAGCATCTTCAGGATGTGGACAGCATTAGGAAATTTTTACGGAAGGGGAGGACAAGGATTCTTTGCTTCGTCTGGTGTTCTGGCTTATTACTTTTTCCTCCAAAGAAACGTTTCTTTTGTTGTAGTATAACACTGGCTTAGTGTACTGAATGGATACTAAAGTTTCTTTCCAATGCTTTGAATCATTCTTAGTTCTTCATCTAAATATTTCCGGGTCAGAAATCTGATATGCTCTCATGTGCTGTACATATTTATGAACACAGATCTTTTTACATATTATATGATGAGTTTTAATGCACATGTGATATTTGTAGGTTTCCTGTATATCTTAGTATTCAGAACACCTTTATCCCTGACAGCATTTACATCCAGGAAAGACAGTTTATTTTTATACTTCCACTTCATGAGTAAATTTTAAGGATGGGACTAACGAATTTAACCTAAGCAAAAATTAATCAATGGGGAGACTGTTGTGCCAGAAGCACAGAATGTCATCAATGTATCGAAGCCAAATTATGTTTTGATCCATTGCGAAGGCCAGCAAAATTGCACTCATAATAATCCATATAAATGTTTGTTAGAAGTGGGGAGAGTGGATTACCCACGACCATACCAAATTTTTGTGTTAGATCTGGTCCCCGTCGTTCTGTGAGTATTAGAATAGAAAAGGTTTTCGTCAATCCCTCAGGTCAATCCGGTCACCCCTTGTTTTAAATCAGGTCATACTGACATTGGTTGTATTAGCTATTTTAAGTTTAGGAAGGTACTTTGAAGTCATGTCACGACAGGTAATTTTTTCCCCACTGTGTATATCCCAAGTCAGATCGGGTCCCCTTTGTTCCGTGAGAAGATAAAAAGACATTAGAAGAAGGGAAGGACGGGGAGAAGGAGTATTTGTAAGGAGAGCGGAAAGGTTACAAGAGGATGAGAAAAAGGCAGCATATAAGAGAGAAGTGGAGGAACGATTGGGCAAATATGAATTGGAGTAGATGGGGGACGTGGAAGGTGTGTGCAGGATATTTAAAGAAGAAATATGTGCAGCATGTGATGTGGTGTGTGGGATGAAGAGAAGACGGAGGGGTGTGCAAGGAATAGCATGGTGGAATGAAGAGATGAGACAGGCTGTGGCACAAAAAAAGAAAGCATACAATGAATGGATGAGAAATAGGGGCGTGGAAGAAGTTGAGAGGCGGAAGAGGGAGTTATATGTAGAAAGAAAGAGAGAGGTGAAAAGAAAGACAGGAAGAAATCAGTAGGATAGAAGTTGTGGAAGCATGGAAGAAAGTTAAATTGGGGAAAGCCCCAGGAATTGATGGAGTGTGTGGTGAAATGCTGAAGTATGGGGGAGAGATAGTAGTAGAATGGATGTGGAAGATGTGCAGATTGGCCTGGGAGGAAGGTAGAGTCCCGGAGGATTGGAAGTCAGGTATGATTATTCCCTTGTACATAGGGAAAAGGGAAAAAGAAGTGTGTGGTAATCATAGCGGCATTTGTCTTCTTAGTATAATAGGAAAGGTGTATGGTAGGATACTTATTGACAGAGTTAGAGAAAGAACAGAGGAATTAGTTGGAGAAGAACAGGGAGGCTTTAGGAAGGGAAGAGGTTGTGTAGATCAGATATTCATTCTTAAATCTTTAATTGAAAAGTTTCTAGAGAAGGGAAAGAAGTTGTATGCGGCTTTCATGGATATGGGGAAAGCATATGACAGGGTGGATTGACAAGGATTGTGGAAAGTATTAAAAATATATGGAGTAGATGGGAAGTTGTTGAATGCTGTGGAGAGTATGTATGATAGTGCTAAGGCTGCAGTGAATGTGGATGGTGAAATGGGTGAATTTTTCTCTTTGAAGGTTGGGTT
Source organism: Coenobita brevimanus (assembly GCF_032717465.1). Taxonomy (NCBI): domain Eukaryota; kingdom Metazoa; phylum Arthropoda; class Malacostraca; order Decapoda; family Coenobitidae; genus Coenobita; species Coenobita brevimanus. The sequence goes on along the minus strand of NC_137055.1, from coordinate 14,140,344 downwards.
GAAACAGAGATGTGTCATGTCTCCATGGTTGTTCAATCTGTACATGGATGGGGTAATAAAAGAGGTACAAGGTAGGGTAGTGGATGTTGGAGTGGCCTTGGTGAGAGAGGGTAGTGTTTGGAAACTCCCTGTACTGTTGTTTGCAGATGATACTGTGTTGTTGAGTGAAGACGAAGGAGAGCTGCAAGGCTTGGTGGATGAGTTTGGGAGAGTGTGTAAGAAACGGAATCTAAAGGTGAATGTAGGGAAGAGTAAAGTGATGGTCTTTGAGAGAGGTGAAATCAGTGCATGTACAGAGAGGTTGGATGGTGAGGAACTGGAAATGGGGGTACGTTTAAGTACTTGGGTAGTGTGATGAGTAAGGATGGAGGTTTGGAGGGTGAAGTGCTTGAAAGGGTACAGCAGGGAAGAAAGGTTGCTGGTTCCTTGAAAGCAGTGATAAGAAGCAGGGAAGTGGGCATGGAAATGAAAAAGGTACTACATGACAGTATTGTGATATCAACTCTAACGTATGGAAGTGAAGCTTGGACGTTGCTTGAAGGACACAAGTCAAGAGTGAAAGCAGTGGAAATGAGTTATTTAAGAGGAGCCTGTGGAGTCACATGAAGAGACAGGCTGACAAATGAGGACATGAAGGAGCATTGTGGTGTGGATGTGGATGTGATAGGAACCGTTAGGAGGAATACACAGAGGTGGTTTGGCCATGTGGAGAGGATGGAGGGTGAAAGACTGACGAAGAGAGTGTATGTGAGTGAGGTGGAGGGGGGAAGAGGGAGGGGGAGGCCGAGGATGAGATGGAGGGATGGGGTGGAGAGGTATATGAGGGAGAGGGGTGTGAGCTGGGAGCAGGGCAGTGAAATGGCGAGGGACAGGGCGGCGTGGAGGCGATTTGTTTGTTGCCACCCTGAAAGGGATTGAGGCGTCTGGCAATAGATAGATAGATGGATAGGTTTTAGTTAATCCCACAGTTCAATCTGGTCACCCCTCATTTTAAATCAGATCATCCTGTACTGAAAGCTGCCTCTCTGCAACATGTGTATATATAAGATCTCTCTCTGTCACTTTTTCTAAAGACGTAACACACATAAGTACTTACTGTCTCCAGTTTCATCTCTCATGTGGCTGTTTTGTATACATACATACATACTCTACATAACAGTATGTATATATATATATATATATATATATATATATATATATATATATATATATATATATATATATATATATATATATATATATATATATATATATATATATATATTATAAACTAAAATCAAAGTTTTAGTTTATAATATACAATTTTAGTACATGTCTCCTGTTTGTGTACATGCTGTCGATATTCTAATAAAAGGCATTAGTGTGCATACATATTTTTTATATATATATATATATATATATATATATATATATATATATATATATATATATATATATATATATATATATATGTATGTATGTATTAATGCAAGAAAGAAGGAACCAAAGGCCAGGAGCCCGCAAACCGTTCCTTCCAAGAAAAAAACAAACACAATAGAAAAGAGAGCCAAATTCAAGATCCGTTCATTTCGAGATGCCTGGACACATTGCGTTTGAAAGACTGGAGATCATAGGAAGTAGGAAATACAGACAGGGGGAGACAGTTCCAGAGGTGACCCGTTGCATAAATGAAGGACTGGGAGTAACGGTTAACTCTTGCATGAGAGAGATGGAGAGAAAAGGGATGAGAATTTGTTGTTAGACGGGTGCTCCGTACCCATCGTAGAGGTGGAGGGATGCAAGCAGACAGTTCAGATTAGCAGTGACCATTGAAGTAGCGATAGAAAAGAGATAAAGAGTTAACAGTGCGGCGAAGAGACAAAGATTGAAGGGAGCCAGTAAGAGAGGGAGAGATGATGAGATGAAAAGCCTTTGACTCCACCCTATTGAGAAGAGCTGTGTGTGGGGAGCCTCCCCACACATGAGAGTTGTACTCTAAACAGGGCCAAATGTATAAAGTCAACAATTGTGCAGGGTAAAAAGGGTACAGCACACCTAATTTCTTGGAAGCAGATTTTTCAAGAGATGCAATATGATTTTTCCAAGCTAAGTCCCGAGTGAATGAAACCCCAAGCATGTTCAAGGATGATGCAAGATTGAGCTGGATATTATTAAACCTTAGAGGGTACTCCTGTGAAAGATTGTGTGGGGTTGATAGGTGTAAAAACTGAGTCTTTGATGCATTAAAAATTGCAAGATTATTTTACCCCAGTCAGAGATGACATGTCAGACATTAGGTGTGCCATAGCCTCATCCCTTGTTTGTTGAAGTAACTGCTGAGATGGACGATGCAGAAACCTAATGGAAAGGTGAAGGGTGGAATCATCAGCGTACGAGTGGATAGGGTTAGATGTACACCTTAGAAGGTTATTGATGAATAAATGGAAGAGAGTAGGTGATAGGACAGAGCCCTGAGGAACACCACTGTTGATAGATCTAGGAGAAGAACGATGACCGTCTACAACAGGAGCTATAGAACGACCAGAAAGGAAGCTATTGATGGAAGCACAGATAGAAGGATAAAAACCGTAAGAGGGCAGTTTGGAAATTACGGATTCATGCCAGACTCGATCGAAAGCCTTGGAGATGTCAAGTGCAGTGGCAAAGCTTTCGCCATGGTCCCGAAAGGAGGATGACCAGGAGTCTGAAAAGTAGGTGAGAAGATCGCCAGTGAAGCGTCCCTGACGGAACCCATACTGACGATCAGAAAGAAGGTTGTGATAGGAAAGATGCTTTAAAACTTTTCTATTAACAACTGACTCGAAAACTTTTGAAACACAGGATGTTAAAGCAATTGGACGATAGTTAGAGGGTTGGACAGTCAACCTTCTTTGGGACTGGCTGAATGAGAGCAAACTTCCAGCAAGAAGGAAAGGTACTAGCTGACAGACAAGGGCGAAAGAGTTTACCTAGGCAGGGTGTAAGCACAGAAGCACAGTTCTTGAGGACAACAGGAGGGACTCCATCAGGCCCATATGCCTTATTAGTATTGAGGCCAGTGATGGCAGAAAATACATCACCTGAAGAAATTTTAATGTCAGCTATGAGGAAGTCTGAGAGGGGAAGTCAAGGAGGAACAGCACCAGAATCGTCTAAGGTGGAATTGGAAGAGAAAATCTGAGTGAAGAGATCTGCTTTATCAGAAGAAATAGCAACAGAGCCATCAGAATAGAAAAAAGGAGGGAAGGATGATGAGGTAAAGTTGTTAGAAAGGGTTTGGCAAGATACCAAAAGGAGCAGGAAGAATTCGAGTTGGAGAGTTGAGAGCACTTAGTACAGATGAAATTATTTTTAGCAGTGCAAAGAAAAGACTTAGCACGATTCCGGGCAGAAACATAAACAACATGTGATTCCTCTCCTTGTTGCGGACATCATTAGAACAAGCATGTTTAAACCAAGGCTTTCTTGCATTAGTCAAAGGATATGAGAAAGGAATGTATGCTTCCATGCCCAAGAGAATAACCTCTGTAATGCGCAAGGCACACTCAGATGGTTCCCGGCCATGGAAGCAAAAATCATTCCATGGAAAATCAAAGAAGTACTGTCTGAGGGCCTCCCAATCTGCAGCTCCAAAGTGCCACAGGTCACGTTTCTTTGGAGGGTCCACAGTCCGTACTGGAGCGATAGGACAGGTTAAGGTAATAAGGTTGTGATTGGAGGAGCCCAACAGAGAGGAAAGATTAACACTGTAAGCGGAAGGATTGGTTGTAAGGAAGAGGTCAGGTATGTTGGAGCTCTCTACAAAACGGTCAGGAATACGGGTAGGGTGCTCTAGGTCATAAATGACAGAAAAGATGTAGGCTTGTTCACCAGGTGGATCAGTGAAAGGAGAGGAGAGCCAGAAGTGGTGGTGAACATTGAAATTTCCTAAAATGGAGATTTTAGAGAAAGGAGAAATGGATAGAATGTGTTCCATCGTAGAAGTAGGATAGTGAAAGAATTTTTGATAGTCAATAGAATTAGGAGATAAGTAAACAGTGCAGATATAATTAGTCAGAGAATGACAATAAAGCCGAAGCCAGAGAGTAGAGAATTCAAAAGAATCAAGTTCAGGAACACGAGAACAAGATAAATCGTTGCATACATAATTATACACAACATCCACCTTCGGATTTGAAATGAGTATAGAGAAAGTAAGAGGATACAGAAAATGGTTTGCTGTCAGTTGCCTCAGACAGCTGAGTCTCTGTCAAGAAGAGAAGGCGAGGGTTAGTGGAGGAGAGGTGGTGTATGACAAAAAGAAAGAGGAAAGGCCGGGAATGTTGCAGAAATGAAGAAATGAGTCACACAGTGGTTCCATGCATCTCTCTGAGTCGTCACTGGGAGAGGGGCTGATGGTGGGGGAATTTATGGTCCTCCGCCCTAGGGACCCCGAGGACTGATATTCTGATGCTGTCATTTTACATTAAATTTTGAAAAGGAAGTGTAGTGTGTACTGTGCATGTAGTTTGGTGTTGACAGTTAGAGATACTTGTATTGGAGAGCATGCTGGCCTACTCTCTGTGTTAATGAGACACTGAAAAAGTTCAGCAAAGGGATGATCAGGAACTAGCCCCGAGGGCTGATGAAATGGAAGCTCCAGCGCTCCCTGTCATCAGCTTTCCATCCATATATATATATATATATATATATATATATATATATATATATATATATATATATATATATATATATCTACTGGTACAGATATATGCATAGATACACATATATATGTACAGTAAACCCTCAAAGATCCGGACTTCAAAGATCCGGATTTTGCAAAGATCCAGACCATTTCTTGGCAAATTTTCAATTTAAAACATAGGCTACAAGATACACAATTTATTAATTAAAATTTATGAAAAAAAATATTTGTACACATTATTATACTATCCTATTAATTTTATACTGTATTAAATTTAATTTAAATTTTATCGGTTCTCCGGTATCCTTTTGTGAGGTGCGCACATGTGAATGAGGGGGGGGAACGCAGCCTTGAGGGGACAATGAGCTGAGTCAGTTGACACTTTGGCAAGGTGAATATAAAAAATAACTGTTTTTATTTTGCATTAAGTTATACCTAAACCACCATAAGTTTTCTTTCATATGAGCAAATCTATGTAATTTCTGGAGGATCCGGATTTTTCGAGATCCAGACAGGGTTATAGCCACAATTAGCCCGGATCTTTGAGGGTTTACTGTATATATATATATATATATATAAGCATCTGTGGTACAGTGGTCGACTGTGTGTTTCGTTCACGGGTGAACCAGGGTTCGCGCCCCGCCAGGGTAGTAAACTTTGAGAGTGTTCACCCAGCCACATACTGCATTGGCAGACACAAGGGGTGCTGTGGTTGAACCAGTGTCGCATACTAGAAAGTATGCTTGCACCCAGTTGGCTTGTGCAGGCCAAGTACACTTGGTTCACAGACTACACACACATCCAAAGCCACTCCAACTCTACAATTACACTTACAAGCACTTCTCACCCTACATACAATCTCTACCAGACAGCCTAAGCTACTTGGTAGAGATACATTGGCTGTATCATCCAGACTTCGGTCGGGATAGGCCGGTCCTGCAGTGGATACTCAAACGGCTGATGATGATGACGATATATATATATATATATATATATATATATATATATATATATATATATATATATATATATATATATATATATATATATATATATATATATATATATATATATATATATATATATATATATATATATATATATATATATTTTTAATCCACTGGATCCCAGGGGTGCTGTGCGAGGCATGGCACTGGGTGGGTACTAAGCGTACCACCCTCTACCTATTGGCTCATAGTCACGAAGCTCATAGGTCCCTACCTGGGGGTTCCCTACTTTATAAAGACTTGAAAAATCCCAGTTCTGTCCAGTATTCCGGACACCGGGCTCCAATGGGTTAAAGAGACCAATAGGTTTGCCAGTCATTATCCCATTGGATCCCAGGGATGCTGGCCGAGGCATGGCACTAGGTGGGTACTAAGCGTACCGCCCTCCACCTATCGGCTCATAGTCGCGAAGCTCATAGGTCCCTACCCGGGGGTTCCCTACTAAATTTAGCAGGAGCACCCGGCATTGCCTGGGCCCAACAGCCAAACACTCTAAACATATTTGTTTTCGTTCAGTCTTTGTCTCTACCTCAGAAAGACCATGTACTTCTTTTGCTTTTGAGGAATGGATTTTGAGAGGTCCAGCAACTTTCTGGTTCAGCTTTTGCAGTTTAACAAACAGTATTTGTGTGCACTTGTTTACTATTACCGGTGACCTCAAATGACCTCCGACTGGTGTCCTCAAGTAACCTCGGTCTACCTCACATAGCCTATGTCCGAACTGGGGGTCATGTGAGTCTCCATGACAAAAAATGGGCTGCTTGGTCTAGTCGTTCGAGCTTCTATTACCGGTGACCTCAATAGCATTCGACCAGTGACCTCAAATAACCTCGGAGGTCAGCCTCGCCTAGCCTATGTTCAAACTAGAAGTGATGTGTGTCTCCATGCCATAAATTTTACTTCAGGAGTATGCAGCATTGCCCGGACGAAAAAGGAAAACATTTCCGTTGACCTAAAGTGACCCAGATCTGAAATTTGACCTTCCCTGAAACCATCCTTGGGTGACCCTGATTCAGAATATATATGGGTTTAGGGGGTCTTTGGCCCTTGATTTGAGTGTGACTGAAGGTCAGACAAACAAATAAACAATGCGGCTCTTTATTTTATATTTATGTACAGTATCTATACTGTATCTACCTACCTTTCTAACTATCTGCTTATCTATCTGTCTTTTTACACACACACACACACACACACACACACACACACATATATATATATATATATATATATATATATATATATATATATATATATATATATATATATATATATATATATATAAACATTAGTTTTTAGTAGTTTTTTTTTTTTTTTTTGGGGGGGGTATGTTGAGAGGTTACTGATCTGTATGTACAATTGGATATGCTTGTTTTCTTCCCATTAACTCAGTGATATACTGTAAACACCAGGAATATTGTAATGACACCCAGTTGGTATTATGTATCATTAATGACATCACGGTGTTGCATTGCATTACTATAAATGAAATGGGTGGCCACAGGATGCTGATATAAGTCCCTGTGTATATGAAGATTACAGACTTATGTGGCAAATGTTGAGAAATAACTTTGAATCCATCGATGTATGGCAAGTGTATACTCTTTTACTTCATTTACTCGCACTTAATCAAACAAAACATCTTTTTGACAGTAAGTTCCAGTTTCACAGTATATTTTTCATATACGAGTGTTGTGCATTTTCCAAGTCTTTTGCACGTAAATATTCTCTTACATGAATTAATATCATCACCATGTTTAATGTTTAATCTTATTATTATAACTGTCCATACAGCTTACGAATTCAGGAGGGTTTGACAACTTTCTCTTGTATTCAATTGTTCAAACATAGAATATTTTAGTCACCTAATATACAACAGCACTAGCCGTGTGTGTGTGTGTGTGTGTGTGTGTGTGTGTGTGTGTGTGTGTGTGTGTGTATTTGGGGCAGCCGAAACTACACATTCAAATCGCACCAAAATTGGCAAAAAAATCGCTGATGTGAAAAAACTTGGTCCTATCACGATTGAAAAACTTTTACTATAATTAATGAGCGATCACACTTTGACCAAATAATGCCGCTCCAGGCGCCCGGCATGGGATCTCCGTTGATTTTTTTCCCCATAGCTATAACTGAAATATATTTTAGCAATAGCCGTGTTTCTGTGTGTGTATTTCCGACTTGCATTCGGACAACTTGGGTTCCATTCCCGAAACTGCAAATAACACGATCAATTGGTTAGCTGCAAATAATCAAAGAACATCGTTAGACTAGAACAGCACGCCTCCGCAGGAGCAAGTGCGAGTGGCCCGCAGGGCCCACGAGCACTTTTAATGACCTATGATTCACACTGCTGGGAATCATGTCCCTGACCAGGTTGCCAGTTGCATTTTATTGTTCATTAACCCCTACACCGCCGGCAAGTTTACCATTGTTTTGCGTGTGCCGCGGGGTTATTCGGGCTCCGACAGACTCTCAAAAAATATTTGCCAAAAATCAGTTATTAGTCCTAGAATATTAAAATTACATATGCATATGGTACATACCTTCAGCTTTCTCCTGGAATGTTTGTTGAGCCTTCGCCGGTTACCGTAGGACTTGTGGAGACCTCTGAAGTTGGGTAACGAAGTCTCCACTTTACACTTCCCGACAACCCGTAATATGATTACCACAGCCAGATATTAACACTATAAACACTACTCTATGATTTTCAAGTAGTTTGGGATCCATACTCCAAAAAAAAACCCACTGTGAAAGCAATGAAAATTACGAGTGCGTCTGTGCGTCGCACTTGCGCTAGTTCACTCTTGGTACTCTGTCATTTATTATTCATTAAACCCCTCACACTTTATATTTCTATTACTATATAACACTTATATATATCTACAGTCTTTATCCATAAGTTTCCTTCAGTAGTATTAGTTTATTGTCACTGTAGGGATTCAATTTCTTTCAGTAAAATACGTAGCATTCACTTTCTCGTCCTGTATACTAGCACTGAGAGTGAATGTCACTTTCACCTTCATTCTCATAACTCATAGTATTCAGACATGCTAGAGTGAAACTTTCACTTTCATTACTCCTAGGGTATATACTCGTATTCTTATAATACTACTCATTTACATTTCTATTTATGTTCTCTATTTTAGTTACGTTCTTTACATTTCTATTTTATTTACACTGTGTTATGCACTGTCACTTGAAGTAACTTATAAAACTATTTTCCACTGTTCACGTATATTTACATTCATTACTTTCACTTGCTGTTTACACATTATTTACACATTATTTACAATTCCACTTGCACTGTTTTACTCAATAGAAAGATCGTAGTCACTCTTTTATCAATTGTCAGCCCTTTACCTCTTTCCACACGAGGTTTAGTAGGAGGTAAAGGTCACAGGGCCCTTTGCATGGGGGTGAAAAGTCCCTGAAGCTAGCAAGAGCGAACTGACGTACCTCCACGTTAGAAGATGAGAGTGAACTGATAAGGGTGGGCCGGGTTGGTGGCCTACCTAGGGAAATTCATTACTACCAATGTTAGCCTCTTGAAACAGCTATATATAGCAGTGAAATGACTGGCAGGAAATCTAGACAATACATTATAAATTAGGTAGTTCCAGGCAAATGTAAATATCACTTAGGCTTCTCCCTTCCCTCCTTATATGTATATTTATTACGAAAATAGATTATACGGCATATTTCAAGGGGAAATAAACAGCAAAAATTAGCGAACGAGTGCACATGAGGTGTTGTCAGGTGATAATTAGCCAATTCCAGGTGTATGGCACTCTCACTTACCTTATTTCTTTCTTGTATATATTATTTGGTATAAGAATAGGGCATAGGGCTTATTTCAATGGATGAAATCAGTGAAAAATTCCAGGGAAGATTTACTTAGCGTAGCACGGCTGGGCAGGCGAGAGGATAGGGTAATGGAGGAGGGGTAGGGAGGGGAGTCAAGAATGGGGAGAAATGGCTAAATTGTCAACAATGGATGGGAGTACAGATGAGATTAGGAGTGCTGACTAGTGTTGGACATTGGCAATACTGATAGATGATACAAGCCCCAACTTGGAAGCCCGGGTGAATTCAAAATAACACAGAATCACAAAAGCGATGCCCCGCGGTATGATCCCTTGCTCTCAAGCGTCACGAAAGGGGCGTAGCCCCGCGGTTAAGGGGTTAAAACAGGATATCTGAACCAATAAATGGACAAATACATTTTTTTTAATTAATAAATCTGATTTCTTATTATTATTGAAAAAATATTGTTCATCAGCAGGAAAGATAAACACAGTGTCGTGACGAACATAATGGATTTTACTACCAGACGTTTCTACATTTCCCTAGTGTCATCTTCAGTGGTCTAAAATGATAAAATTATTAAGATTACTTACCTGTAAATATCAATGTGCTTTAAAAATTCAGCAGTGGTAAATAAGAGAATTAAGCTATGTTTAGGGGGTATGATGATACAGTATTGTTAAGTTGGGGCTTGTGTAATTTAGTATACAAGGACTCTAAAATTCTTACATTGTCTCTGGAGCAGCTCTAAGTATTTTAACCCGCCACATCCCGACTGCTCTGGCACAAAAAAATCACCCCAATCCTGGCAACTTTTCAAACTTGGGTTTTTTGGCAAATAAGGTAGGTTTTTATGAGAAACCATGGAAAACAACCATTAAAGCGTTCATTTGGCTCTAAAAATGCCATTTTGTTTTTTTGGGGGGTCCTCCCTATCGCAGTATACTCTCTTGTGGTCCACAGCGCGCTTTCATTTTCATCTTCTATGCAAAGGCCAAGTATACCAGATTTGGCCAAAACACTCAGGGAAGGAACAAAGAGGTTCATTACGTAGGAACTGTTAGGTCATACAAGAATATAATGGTTTTCACACACTGATATATGGTATATAAGCGTAGTTTTACAGAACACACAAAAATCGCCAAATTCTTGCACACTGTACTCAGTAGGTGTGTCTCCTCCAATTACACTATACCATTTCTCACCTTACACTACTGTTCTAACATATTTACGAGGCCTTAGAGTTATATATAGCATCATATGAGTATATATATTTTTTAAATAGATAATGAATGGAGGAAGGAAAAACAAAGGGGAAAAAAAAAAAGTCCTTGTGCCTAAAGGCATCCTCCATTCATGAAATATCCATAACAACTGGACTTGAACTGAAGTGGATCAAATATTTGTGGGAAACAACTCCCAGGAAGCGAATTCAAGAATGTATGGGGATAAATGAATTTTGATAAGCAGAGGTTTTGCACTGTGGGGGAGATTGTGTGAATTCAAGGGTGCTCCCAGCTGCCCGAGTATTTCGGGAGAAAATGTGAAGGGGAGGAACAATTGAACCCAGTTCGTCTGAACACTTACGGTAAAAATATCTATAGAATAATGCTAAAGAAGCAACATCTCTATGTACTGATAATGGAGGAAGGTCTTGCGTGATGGCAGGATTATTGATTAATCTAATGGCTTTATTTTGAATTTTGTCCAACTGCCTCTATGCAACCGCTCCACATCCACTCAACAGTGGTAAACAGTATTCAGTCTGAGAACGTACATGACTTTTGTATATTGTGGCCAGCTGCTCGTCAGTGAAGAACTCACAAACTCTGTACATAAGTCCCAATTTTTGGAAGCATTTTTAGCAAGAGATTTAACATAAGCTGTCCAGTTTAGGTTGAGGTTTAGAGTAACACCTAGGATATCAATTGTAGTGGATATGTGAATATTGTCATCATTTAAAATTATGAGAGAATATGAGGGATTCTTTCTGTTGGAGAAATTAATGTATTTAGTTTTCTGAGCATTAAATGAGACCAGATTTGTTTGTCCCCATTGATTAATTTTAGAAAGGTCCTGGTTCAGAGAAATAGCTGTGTTTATTTGGGAATTTATAATATCATATTGTGTAAAGGAGGTACTAAACATGAAAGAACTATGCAGGGTCGAGTCATCAGCATAAGAGTGTATTGGGTTGTGAGTGACAGATAGGAGGTCATGTATATGAATGAGAAAGAGGGTTGGCGCCAAAACTGATCCCTGAGGTACGCCAGCATTTATGGAATGAAACTAAAAATCAATACCATCTACCATGACCCGTATTTTTCTATTATGAAGGTAAGAAGAAATTAGAGGAACCAGTGATGCAAGGCCATAGTGACTTTGACAATAAGGCCCGGTGTCATACTATGTCAAATGCTTTTGATATATCTAGTGCTATTTTGTGTGTTTCACCATGCTGGTCTATTGTTTTGTTAATCTGATGGGTAAGAAGGCAAAGAATGTCTACAGTTGAACGTTCTTATCTAAATCCATACTGCCGATAATTGATTAATTTATTGATTTCTAGATGCTTGATTATGTGTTTGTTAATTAGTGTCTCAAAAACTTTGCCAAGAATGGAAGTTATTGCAATTGGTCTATAGTTTGATGGATCAGAAGTTGCCCCCTTTTTAGGAATAGGATAGATATTTGCTTCTTACCAAGAGGCTGGAAAACTTGAGGTACGGATGCATATGCGGAAAAATTTTGGCAATACAGGAGCCAACACTGAGGAGCAGTTTTTAAGTACTATTGAAAGAATTTCATCTGGACTAGTAGCTTTGTCTGCTGAGAGATTCTGTAATACAGCTTGTATGTATCTGGTGTGAATCATGAAAGGAGGTATTTGAGGGGAATCAAAATCCAGTACAGGAATATTGTGATTTTCTGTATTTTGGGTTGAGTTTGTTGAAAAAATGTCAACAAGAAGTTTGGCTTTTCCACGTGGGTCACTTACTAGATTTCCATTGGGGGACTGTAAAGGTGGAATGGAGAGGAGGTAGTGAAGTTAGTTTTGAATGAATTAAGGGTTGACTAGAATATTTTGTTATCATTTGGGTTGTTTAGTAGTTTGTTAGCCTGTCTATGCAGACAGTTTGATTTAGAAAGATTGATGATAGTTTTAGCATGGTTTCTGGTATTTCTATAATAGTTAAAGGCTTCTTTGGTTTTGGTCCGTGTATAAGTGTTATAGGCTTTTGTTTTATGTTCTGTTACTCTAGAACAACTGTGGTCAAACCATTTAGGAGAATTACATCTTTTTCTGTAACTTTGATGGGGAAAGAAAGTTTCCATGCCGACTTTAATGAAATCCTATGTGTGGCCCAATGTGGAATTTGCATCTTGGGAGAAAAAGGAGGTCCAAGGAGCATCCATGAAAAAATTATGGAATCCCTCCCAGTCTGCCCTGTCGTAGTGCCATTTAGTCACCACGACCTGTTCAGAGCAGGAGGGTGTGGTAGGTGTTAAACTGGTGGCTTGAATCAGAGGATCCGAGGGGGGACTTTGCTTCGACACTATAATTATCTGAATTGGTTGTTGGAAATAAGTCCAATAGGTGGGGATTTTGATCGGGGTTGTCTGGTATACGGGTGGGTTGACTGACTAACTGGGTGAGATTAAATGAGTCTGCAAATAGCTCACATTCAAGACCAGAGTCATCAGTTCTGGCTGAATAAGTGAGCCATTCAACATTATGGATATTAAAATCACCCAGAATAGTAATTTCTAATGCAGCATTAATGCTGAGGACACTTAGTTGTGAAGAAAGAGTCAAATAAACTCGGCTCTGGAGGGACATTAGGGGAACGATAAACACAACAGAAATACTTAATTTTACCAAAAGAATTTAATTTGTATATGGAATAGCCGAAATAAGGACAATTAAATTTAGTAATCTCCTCCAGGCCAATTTCTGATTTAGCAAGGCAACATACGCCTCATTTGGGTCTGAAATTTTGAATCAAGATATAACCAAGAAAATTAAATCTAGCTAAATCAGAGGTGGAGCTTACTTGTGTCTCTGTCAAAAATAGCAGATCAGGGGATTCAAACTTGAGGAAATTTTGAACAGAATTGATGTTGGAATGAAGTCCCCTAATACTGCAAAATAAAAATCTACTGCACTGACGAGCAGATTTAGAGTGCCGCAACACTGGAGGTGGCACAGTCGCTTGATGACGACCGGGAGGGCCTTGTGCAAACGACCTAGCCCTGCCGGTGGTGGTCACCTGAGAAACCACCGCACTAATTCCCAGTATAGCAGCAGCCATGGTTCTTTTTATGGGGGTGGAGAGCAGGGATGTGTTGTGAAATGTGTATGATATGTAATGAGAAGATTGGTGTTTTATGGAGAGAGGATAGCTGGTTTAAGGCAATGTGATATAATGTGGATGTGTGTGTTGTGTAAAGAGGGCAACCTGATGCCCTCTGATGTTTGAGGCAGAAAGATGTGTAACCAGCTACCAAGGCCTAGGAGAGAAAATGGAATCCAGGCTATTCCCTGAGTCTCCCGTTACCTTGGCAGTAGTACTTCCCTGGGCGGGGCTGCCTACCCCTACTACTCACAAGTACACACATTCTTGGTAATTCTGTAGAGTGTGGAATTATTTGAAACATGTCTGTAAGCACAATCCTACACTGCACTTAACATACTGATATCTCGTGTCCTTCCTCTTAGGTTTTGGCCTGACTTTCGAGTACTTACATACTTAGCACTTGCACCGGGGATTAGCACATGTCAGTGTTGGAGAGATGGGTTCTGGGAAGTGGCGTGTATTGAGCCACATCGGAGTTTGTGCAGCACCAGCGGTGCAGGGACGATGATGGGGCCAGTCTTTTGCATACTTTCCAATCATCTCCCAGACCAGTTCCTTCAAAAACCCCCTCAAACGTCTCCGACGTATCTGTGGACAGTCCATGGACATAGTGAGCATTGAGTATGGTGATATCAAGGAGGTGAAAGAAGAGTTATTTGTATCACTTCATTATTTGTGTCACGGGGTTTTTATGAATATGCAATATTAAAGAATAATTATTCAATAATATTTAAGAACAGGACAAAGAATTGACTTATGAAAATCAAGCAATGATTACTTTATGCCGGCTTACTTAGCCGATTCTCTAAGGACGAGAATTTATAAACTTTCTCAACAGTACACAGCAGAGACTAATTACTCACAAATGCTGTTTATTAGTACTGTTGGCCTCTGCAGAAAGTGACTCCACCTCTGACAATCAATAATGCTATTAATGATAAACAAGTTCTTACTGGTGCAATTAACTCCTGGTTGCACAACGGATTTTTAAGCTTAATACAAAAGGACTGGCCTAAGTACCAGTTATGAATAATACAAAGCGTTTATGCAAACTAGGACCTGCAACTAGAATAAGCTTATGGAGAAATAAAACACGAGTTTACATTACAATAAGCTCAAGAAAAAGAACTGTTAAATTTATTGATTACAATGAAATAAATGTATGTTACTTGTTTCAAAATGAATTCAAAATAAGGAGATTGCACTCACTCGCTCACTCAAAAGCTAACTCTTAAACCTAGGAAAAAACGAAAAGAAATACTGATCAGAAAAGTGGACAAAGCAGATGACTGGGCATTGTTGCTGAGCATCTCGCCAATCACGCTAGGTGGGAATTCAACGGTGGCGGTGGGAACTGGGCATCGTTGCTGAGGAAGGATGCTGCCACACACACTACCTGCTTCCACAGCGCTCAAATCCTGACTGATTCAAATTGTGGGAGAGAGTCGAGTGTCGTGGCCGCACTTGCTAACGGCCAACGAGTGTGAGCGATACACACCCACAATATCACTCAGCGAAGGTGCTAACATCGCGCACAAGGACGATCACTTATTAAATAGTGAAAATTGTCCTGAAAAACACTCCCGATTGGGTGAATACGTGGCGGTTAAACTGAGTGATAAATACTGGAGAAGGGAAAGAAGTTGTATGCGGCTTTCATGGATTTGGAGAAAGCATATGACAGGGTGGATAGACAAGGATTGTGGAAAGTGTTAAGAATATATGGAGTAGATGGGAAGTTGTTGAATGCTGTGAAGAGTATGTACGATGGTGCGAAGGCTGCAGTGCGTGTGGATGGTGAACTAAGTGAATTTTTCTCTTTGAAAGTTGGTTTGAAACAGGGATGTGTCATGTCTCCATGGTTATTCAATCTGTACATGGATGGGGTAATAAAAGAGGTACAAGGTAGGGTAGTGGATGTTGGAGTGGCCCTGGTGAGAGAAGATAGTGTTTGGAAACTCCCTGTACTGTTGTTTGCAGATGATACTGTGTTGTTGAGTGAAGATGAAGGGGAGCTGCAAGGCTTGGTGGATGAGTTTGAGAGAGTGTGTAAGAAACGGAACCTAAAGGTGAATGTAGGGAAGAGTAAAGTGATGGTCTTTGAAAGAGGTGAAGTTAGTGAATGTACAGCGAGGTTGGATGGTGAGGAATTGGAAAATGTGAGTACGTTTAAGTATTTGGGTAGTGTGATGAGTAAGGATGGAGGTTTGGAGGGTGAAGTGCTTGAAAGGGTACAGCAGGGAAGAAAGGTTGCTGGTTCCTTGAAAGCAGTGATAAGAAACGGAAGTGAGCATGGAAGTGAAAAAGTTACTACATGACAGTATTGTGATACCAACTCTAACGTACGGAAGTGAAGCTTGGACATTGTTGGAAGGACACAAGTCAAGAGTGAGAGCAGTGGAAATGAGTTATTCAAGAGGAGCCTGTGGAGTCACGTGGAGAGACAGGCTGACGAACGAGGATATAAAGGAGCGTTGTGGTGTGGATGTGGATGTGATAGGAAGCGTTATGAAGAACACACTGAGGTGGTTTGGCCATGTGGAGAGGATGAGGGTGAAAGACTGACGAAGAGAGTGTATGTGAGTGAGGTGGAGGGGGGAAGAGGGAGGGGGAGGCCGAGGATGAGATGGAGGGATGGGGTGGAGAGGTATATGAGAGAGGGGGGTGTGAGTTGAGAGCAGGGCAGTGAAATGGCGGGGGACAGGGCGACTTGGAGGCGATTTGTTTGTGGCCAACCCAAACGGGATTGAGGCGTCTGGCAATAGATAGATAGATAGATAGATAGATAGATAGATAAATCCTGGGATTCCACTAGAATTCACGGTTTCCCACCAAAGTTTAATGTTACGAGTTTGTTTAGATATATGATCGAACCAACTCGTGACAATTTGTATCACTTCATCATGGTCCTGGCACAATCCACACTTGAAATCATGGAGTCAGATTGGTCTACCTTGCACATGTTGATGTATGCCATGACTGACTCAGGTTTCCAAATGTGGTGCCTCTTCTCGCAACAGTAGTCCATAGACTCTGTACGGTGCATCAGGGGGTGGTGTACTGTCGACAGGAGGAAAACTTCTCGGTTGTGGTACCAGGAGCTGACGAAGATGTTGTTTGCTTGAAAAACACCACCTCGTTCTTATCAAGCTTCCTTTCCAACTTCGACATGTGATGCCAGTTTCTCTTGATGGTGCCGCAGAGTCCCATCTCCTGAAGGTAGAGATACTGAGCGAGAAGAAAGCTAGTGTACCAGCTGGCCAGGTACAAGACGTGACCACGATGAAGGTACTCCTCAATCATGGTTTTCACCACAACCCCTGAGAGTCCTATACTCCGATCTTCTGTGATGTCTGAATGTGTGCCTGTGTACAAAACTCTCTTGCACATAACTAGTCTTACAGTCACACATCACAAAGATCTTGAACCCGAAACGGTGTCTTTTGTTGGGTATAAACTGTTCGATGGAAATGTTGCCTCTCCACAACACAAGACTCTCGTCTGTGACAGGGTCTCTGAATAGATAGAGCGAGAAGCGGAAATTTTCCCGCAGATACTCAAATACCATCTGTATCCTCCTCATTTTATCAGTGTTATCTACGTTAGGATGGTCCTCAGTGTTGTAGAAGTGGAGGCAGCTCATAATTTGTTGAAACCAGTTACAACCCACTACCTTGCCAAAGAAAGTTGTGTTGAGCAATGGGTCCATAGACTAATATACTGGGATTCATTTTTTTTTTTTTTTTAAGATGCCAAGCAAAAGAACCAGACCGAAAACTAGGTACATTCCACTTGTGGTTACAGCATAATTGTATTGCTTGCTGTGCTTGCTCTGGGTCCCTTCACACTGGCTGGCTTGATGCTGGCTTTTTGTGAAGGTGTTTGTCTGTGCAACAATCTGCTCCACAAACTCCGGGCTGAAGAAGATCTGGAAAAATCCCAGCCTAGAGGAGCCTGCATTCAGCCAGAGTACGGTGCAGCCAGACTGCCACTCCTCGTGAAGAGGTGAATGATGGTAGTGAAGTTACTCCCATCTTCTCAGACCCAGGACACAGCGCTGTCTCCATTGTCATCTCCATCTTCGTCGTCGTCATTGTGGTGAGAAGGTTAGGGAGGAGAGGGGGGTGGTGGAGGTTGGGGAGGTGGAGAGCGGCACCCTTCCCCACCCAAACTCCTCTTCTCTTTCTCTTTTCCCTTCCCCTTCCCATTTCCCTTCCCTTTGCTTCGCTTCCCCACCACAAAGGGCTGTGGGGAGGAAGCGTGGGAAGAAAGCAGGGAGATGAAAGGCCTTGGCTGAGCACGGGATGTGCTGGGCTCAGTGTATGAGGTGCTGGGCTGCAGTTCCTTCCCACATCGTCGCCCAGGTGGAGCCTGCCAGCCTCCATCATTCTCACTCACCTGCCTGCCCCCAACGCTCTCACTTTCACTACCCGGCCTGCCCCCAACACTTTCACCTTCCTCAAACAATGGAATAAGGGCTTACCTTAGTTTTCGCCGCCTCTTCAGCTCCCCACGGCGAAATCCTTGCCTTCCCTAACAACGAAGGCAGATGACGACCTTCAGCTTCGTCCTCGTCCTCGTAGTCGCTCGATCCTTCATCTTCAGGTAGAAGAGAGAGGCTCGTGCACGTGCATGGGGTGCAAGTGGTGCTTCCCCAGCCATGCAGTACCTCACATATTTCACCTTCCTTGGGGATGGCACCTGCTCATCAGTACTATTGCTAATGTGCTCAGGCAACACAGTGTTTGTCTACAACATTGTCATCAATGGGGGAATCACTGCTACCAGTAAAGATATTCTATAGGTCTTCAATTGCTTCGTCGGATAGACTGCAGTGAGACAAGTTTGTCTCAGCTCAGTGCTGGCAACAGAGTGAGCACGAGGTGACTGCAGGTCATACAGGGTCAGGGCGTGTTGCCACTTGGCACCTACTAGAGGAAGGCCTGCCCCACTTGCCAACCAAAAATCAACCGTGAAGCTTAAAAAATGTGGCCATGACTGAGTTCGCAATTGAAGGGCATTATATATGTCTCTGGGACTGGGCAGGACAAAAAGTTTGGGCATATACTGTATATATATATATATATATATATATATATATATATATTCACCTTTAAATTCTTTAAAATATTCACCTTTCAGATGAGTATCACACTGAACACTATGTTCCCTCACAGCTGAATAAGGTGGTGACTGAAGCCTATGACCTGTTCTCACGGACTAACCCATATGTTCGACGGTGCGTGTTTTGAAAGCACGTAATGTGCTCCCGACTAGAGCAGGTAAATGAGTAAACTACCGACAAATGCAAGTCAACTGGCAGAGAGTCCTTAAACCAAAACAATGTCCCAACTTTAAAAAAACTGAGGTGAATGAACCGACAGTGGATACTAGGGAAAAATTTTGATAAACTCTTGATCAAAGTTTGTTCCATCATCGCTGAAATCTCTCCTAGATAAGGCAAAATTAAGTAGACTACCTCCTTATTCACTGCAGGGGAACACTATTTTGGTTGGTATCTATTGTTGTGGAAAATGTTCACCAATTTATCAAACAAATGTGCACTATAACCATTATTAACAAAGTATTTTCTCAAAAAAGTTACTTCACTCTGAAAAAGGGCATATGTAGATGACAGACAAAAAGCTCTGTGAATAAGAGTCTTTACAAGACTGATCCTATATCTGATATGACTGAAACTAAAAAAAAAAAAGCCTCTGCCCCAATCTGAGAATGTTCCCTTGTGGAAAAAAAAAAAAGAAAAGAAGAAGCTTACCAATGGGTTTCGAAATCATTAAATCTGAAAAAGAAAGTTGATTATTTTTCTCCGCGTCTAGTGTGAAGGAAATGTTTTTATGCTGTCTGTTGAGGTATTCTAAGAATTTTAACGCATGTTCTTTAACTTTAAATATTACTAGAGTGTCATCCACATACCTTCCATATAAAATGGGTCTAAAATTTGACAGACATGCTTCTAGTCACGTTTTTACATAGCAGCAAAGAAAAATTTACCTGCCCTAGTTGCTAAACAGGGTATACTGGGAGTACATTACGTGCT